>NW_006922287.1:134387-159669 GCF_000298275.1 Orycteropus afer afer
TCTTCTCTCTGGCTTCCTGGCTTTTAATCCCCTTTCTCCTGCTCTTCCAGCCTGCTGCTTTGGGCATCCCTGAGTTGTCTCTCCTCACCTGTATCCTTGGGGATGACTGCTCTTCTGTCCGGGTTCCTGGCTTTTATATATAGGAAACAGGCCCCAGACCTGAGGAAATCCCTTTTCAACTGATTTTCAACTGATTGGCCAATCATAGCACATATCATCATGGAGGTGATTACATTACATCTGATCTCATTATGGGGATGACTACATCACAGTTGCTAAACATTCAGAATCATGGTCCAGCCAAGTTGACACACAACCTTACCTATTACAGATCAGTAGGATTTTCATTGGCTAATTTGCACAAGTAAATGGCCAGGCCTTTCTTCCCAGTCTGTCTTAGAATGTAAGCTGTGCTAAAATCCTGTCTATGATAGGTGACCCTGCTGATATTTGAAATGCTGATAGCATGGCTTCCAGCATCACAGAAACACATAAGGCACTACAATACAAGCTAAAAGATTGTGAAATTTGAGAGTATAATTGTTTTATCTGGGCACTTTTTATCTGTCAAAGACAGCTGTATGTTCTATTATTGTTTTATTGATCCTTCTCTAGAAGTCTCCTTTATAATGTTGGAGCCTTTCGAATTTCAACTTGAATATTCCTGAATGCTGAGACTCCCGTGATAGAAATTGTAGATGTATCTGTGGACCAGCATAAGAATTCTCAGAGTAGATTACACATACTGAGAATACCTTGTCTATATAAATATATATGCACATATAACAGCTGTTGTTGTTGGGTGTTCTTGAGTTGTCTCCAACTCATAGTGACCCTATACACAGCAGAATGAAACACCAGCCACTCCTGCACCAGCTCCACAATCCTTGCTATATTTCAGCCCATCACCACAGCCATGGTGTAAATCCATCTGGTTGAGGGCCTTCCCCTCTTTCGTCAACCATCCACATTAACAAGCATGACATCTTTCTCCAGGAAATGGTCCTTTCTGACAATATGACCAAACTAGGTGAGACAAAGTCTGCCCATTTTTGTTTGCAAGGAACATTCTGGCTTCCCTTCTTCCAGGACAGATTTGTTAGTTCTTTAAGTCCATGATACTATTAGCATTCATCGCCAGCACCACAACTCAAAAACATTTGGTCTTCCTTATTCATTGTCCAGCTGTCACATGAATGTGAGGCAATTGAAAATGCAATGGTTTGTGTCAGGAGCACCTTAGTCTTCAAGGAGACATCTTTGCTCTTCAGCATTTGAAAGAGGTCCTTTGCAGCCAACTTTCCCAGTGCTATACATTGTCTGATGTCCTGATTGCTGCGTCTATTGGTGTTGATTGTTGTTCCATATCACAGGTTGTTAATGATTCTTCCTCCAATTTTGATGCCACATTCTTTTCATATAGTCTAGCTTCTTGGATTATAGCATATAAATTGAATAAGTATGGTAAAAGGATACAACCCTGATGCACTTTCTTCTTGCTTTTAAATCATGCAGTGTCCTCTTGTTATGTTCAAAGGACAGCCTCCTTGTCTAAGTACAAATTCTTAATGAGTAAAATTTGGTTTTCTGGAATTCCCATTCTTCTCAATGTTATCAATAATCTGTTATGATCCACACAATTGACTGCTTTTGCATAGGAAAAAAAAAAAAAGTAAATATCTTTCTGGTATTCTTTGGTTTGAACCAAGATCCATCTGACATCAGCAATGATATCCCTTGTTCCACATCCTCTTCTGAATACAGCTTGCATTTCTGGAAGATCTCTGTCAATGTACTGCTGCAAACATGTTGAATTATCTTCAGTAAGATTTTCCTTACATGTGATATTAATGATATTGTTTGATAATTTCCACATTCTGTGAGATCACTTCTTTGGAATGGGTACAAATATGGATCTCTTCCAGTCAGCTGGCCAGGTAACTGTCTTCCAAATCTCTTGGCATAGCTGAGTGAGTGTTTCCAGCAGGGCATCCATTTGTTGAAACATCTCATTGGGTAATCTGTCAATTCTGGAAACCTTGTTCATTGCCAATTCCTTCAGTGCATCTTCAACTTCTTCCTTCAATACCATTGGTTCTTGAACATATGCCACCTCCTGAAATGGATGAACATCAACCAGTTCTTTTTGATACGGTGACTCTGTGTATTCCTTTCATCTTCTGTTGATGCTTCCTGCATCATTCAATATTTTGCCCTTTGAAACTTTCAATATTGCGAGTCAAGGCTTAAGTTTTTTCCTCAGTTCTTTCAGCCTGAGAAACACTGAGAAAGTTCTTCTCTTTTGATTTTATAACTCCAGGTCTTTGTACATTTCATTATAGTAATTGGCTTTGTCTATTCAAGCTACTCTTTGAAATTTTCTCTTCAGCTCTTTTATCTTGTCATTTGTTCCATTTGCTTTAGCTACTCTCTGCTCAAGGGCAAGTTTCACAGTCTCTTCTGACATCCATTTTGATCTTTTCTTCCTTTCTTGTCTTTTTAATAACCTCTTGCTTCTTCATGGTTGATGTTCTTGATGTCATTCCACAATTCTTCTGGTTTTCAGTCATTGGTGTTCAATGCATCAAATCTATTCTTTAGATGGTCTCTAAATTCAGGAAGAATATATTCAAGATCATATTTTGGCTCTCATGGACTTGTTTAAATTCCATATGGGCAGTTGATGGTCTGTTCCCCAATCAGCTCCTGGCCTTGTTTTGGCTAGAGATATTGAGCTTTTCAATTGCTTCTTGCCACATATGTAGTCAATCTGATTTCTGTGTACTCCATCTGGCAAATTCCATGTGAATAGCTGCCATTTGTGTTGTTGAAAAAAGGTATTTGTAATGAGTAAGTAGTTGGTCTTGCAAAATTCTATCATGAGATCTCCAGTGTTATTTCTGTCACCAAGGCCATATTTTCCAATTACTGGTGATTCTTGTTTATTTCCAACTTTTTATTCCAGTCATCAGTGATAATCAACACATCTTGATTGCATGTTCGGTCAATTTCACACTGCAGAAATTGATAAAAATCTTCAATTTCTTCATCTTTGGCTTTGGTGGTTGGTATGTGAATTTTAATAATAGTTGTATTGTTGGACCCATGTGCGAAAGGAATGCCGGCATGAGGAAGCCACCATAGACATGATAATCCAAAAGCAAAAGGAAAGTTTATTTGCTAGCTCGAGTTAGGGTCCCTGCTCTCGCCAACACAGCGGCTTGGGCAAAAGACCCCGTGCTATTTTACTATCACATTTTTATAGGAAAAATATAGGGTGGAGTAGCACCAGGGTAAAAGGGGTACAGATGATTGGGTTTAGGGCAGGGGTTTGAGAAGTTGAGGGGGTGGGTTGGAATCCCCCGGCTTCAAAGTCTAGTTAAGGAGTTGTTATCTAGGGAGGGTGTAAAAACCCTGATGAGCGGGAGACTTGTTGGAGCCAGGCAGAAATCTCTGATACGTGTGAAATCCGGGGTGGAGGAGGAGGGGGAGGGAGACTTGTTGGAGCCAGGTAGAAATCTCTGATACGTGCGAAATTTGGGGGGGAGGGGGCGGGGGCGGGAGACTTGTCGGAGTCAGGTAAATCTCTGATAAATGCCCTGAGGCATGGGACGTGTTAGAATCCCAGGCATTAAAGGCTTCTGGTTAAAGATTTACCTGGAGGCCATTAGGATTCAGGCCTCAGGCCTCACATTTCTCCCTTTTTTTGTTATGCATATGAGGAATCATCCTCCTGTATTACAGGACATAAGACTGATATTGTTGTCTCAGGACCATAAGTTGTACAGTGTTAACCCGATCTTTTACAAATGATATAAGCTTATTTATAATGCAGGGACCAAAAGTCAATATAATTATAAGGATTATGAAGGGTCCTAAGAGAGTAGATATCAAAGTAGTCAACCACGGAGAGTTATTAAACCAAGATTCGAACAATCCTTCCTGAGTCTCACGCTCCCTTTTTCTTAGGGCAAGTCCTTCTCATACCTTGACCATAGATTCCTGAACCACTCCCATATGATCTGCATAGAAGCAACATTCTTCTCCTAGAGCCGTACATAATCCTCCTTGTTGGAGAAATATAAGATCTAACCCTCGGTGGTTTTGTAACACAACCTCCGATAGCGAGGTTAGAGATTTCTCTAAATGTGAGATAGAGGCTTCTATCCCTTCAAGGTCTTCGTCTATAGCTGCCTTTAGGGAATTCATGCCTTGATTCTGTACAGTTAAAGAAGCTATTCCTAGACCGGTTCCCGCTAGGCCAACCAGAGTAGCTAGGGTAAAGGCTTCAGTGAGTGGTTCTTTTTTACTCTATCAGTCCTGCCGCAGCGTACATACACTTCTTCCTTTGGGTGGTAAAGAATTCGGGGCAGAACAGTCACTAGCACACAATGATCTGAGGACAGATTAAGTACTTTCAAGTTTAAACAAGGTAAAAGTCTAGCTCTTGAGCAAAGCCACCAACCCCCTTCCCTGGGAATGATCCAGCTAAAGGACGAGTTTATTTCTGTATATGAGGCGCAATGTTCTTGAGCATTGGGGGGTTTCCCCATGCATAAGCCCTTTCCTGTCATACGTTGTATAGTAACTCCTACCTTACGGTCTTTCCAGGAGCAATTCTTTGGGCTCAGGTCATGAGAATAGCTGAAAGAGGTATTAATGCCTATTGCTTCATAAAATGGAGGTTTTACATCGTAACAGAGCCAACAGGCTTGAGCCAGGTTAGGACTAGTACGGTTAAGTGTTTGGTAGGCTGCTAGCATTAAATTCCAAAGAGGGTCTATGTCCTGAGGATTGGCTTGGACCCTCGGAGTTGTATGGGGGACTCTTACTGTAACATCAGGGGTTACAGTGCTTGGTTCTTTCAACGTCTTTCTTGCAGAGGGTGGTGTTTCTTTTCCCGGTGCTTTTAACACTTCATTTGGACCTACCAACCTGGCATCTAAGGGCTCTGTTTCCTGTAAAATAGTTATCTCCCCAGATGGGTAAGGGTATGAATAAACTCGAATGCCCCAACTCAGTCTTGACTTCCACTTGGTTAATTCCTTTTTTCCTTGTTCAGTGAATGTAACCTTTATCTGTGTGTCCCTTTCTCCATTTGAAGTTTGGGATCTACATCTGGCTGGGCTGTCGGCAAAGAAGAATTTTACGTAATCATTGGCATTCACCTCCCACTTCCCGTTCCCATCATTAGAAGTTACACAGCTCCAACTTTTGCAGTAATACCAAGGGAGCCCCCCACATTGCCAGATATTACTTTTATATCCTGGGCAAGCGTAAAAACCCAAAGCTCTGATATGACATTTGGCCCACCCACACTCTGTAGCTTTTCCAAGGGAAAACAACAAATCAGGCCACCATACATTAAGGGGGGGTTGGATATGGTGGAGTTTAGGGTCTCATGGGTCTGTCCATTGTGAATTTGCCAAGCGACTTTATAGGGTTGGTGAGTCGCAGTACTTATCACCAGGCGGTAGAAGCTCAGGGTGAGGACGAGAAGGGCTCTAATCTCCATGGTGCTGCGTTAACTTGAGTTTCAGTGGGTTTTCAGGATCGGAACACGCTTTCCAATTTGCTCATGCAGACTGCTGTTCCGTCTGGTTAGCTCTCCTGATATGGGAGTGGTGTTTCCAGGTGCTGATTCCATCTACCTTAACAGCAGTGAGGGTCACGAGAACAACAACATAAGGTCCCTTCCATTTTGGTTCCAGTGTTTTTGCTGGTGCCTCTTTATCCACACCCAATCTCCCAGTTCAAACCCGTGGTCAATTCCTTGTTCACTAAGAGGACCTTCATATATGGCTTGGAGTTTGGGCCATAATCCACTCTGAATTATTTGGAGAGTTTTCATCTCCAAGATTAAATCTTTTGACAAGTCATTGTGACGTTTTTCCAGGTTGAAAATAATAGAGGGTGGCATCCCATATATTATTTCAAATGTCGTTAGATTCAGTGTGTACGGGGTATTCCTAGCCTGGTATAGTGCAAAGGGGAGGAGGGTCACCCAGTCTCCACCAGTTTCTATTGCCAATTTAGATAGGGTCTCCTTTAGGGTTCTGTTCATTCTTTCTACCTGCCCCAAACTCTGAGGGTTATATTCACAATGTAGTTTCCAATTTACCCCCAGAGCTGAGGCTAAGCCCTGGATAACTTTACTTACAAAAGCTGGTCCATTATCTGACCCTAACATTCTAGGCATTCCATATCTGGGTACTATTTCTTCTAAAATTATCTTGGCCACTATCACTGCTGTTTCCCTTCTAGTGGGGTACGCTTCCACCCATCCCAAGAAAGTATCCACTAACACTAAGAGATATTTGTATCCATATTTACCTGGTTTAACTTCAGTGACATCTATTTCCCAATGACGGCAAGGCTCCCTCCCCCTCCTCCTCATACCTGCGTGTGTGTTCTTTCTCTTCCCTGTTTTCATGACCTAACAGGCCCGGCACCAGTCCACCACACTCTGAGCTGCTTGCTTCTGATGGGGCATACGGACCTTCCCTTTGTCCAATAACTTCAACATTTTCAGTTCCCCTAAGTGAGTCACTTGGTGGAGGTGTGTGAGAAGATGCCGCCCCAATTCTTCTGGGAGAATCAGTTTTCCCTCTAAGTCTATATACTATCCATTCCGATCTTTTTCTATCTGTGGTGATTTCTCAGCCCACTCTATGTCTTGAGCAGAGTATTTGGGAGTAGGAGGCAGGGGTTCCAGTTGCGGGCAAGGTAAGTTAGTTACTAGAGTTCATACCGTTTGGAGGGCAGCTCTCTTTTAGTTGCCTGGTCCATGGCTCGGTTGCCTCTTGCTTCAGGGGAGTGTCCTCTCTGATGTCCCAGGGTGTGAACCACTGCTACCATTTGAGGCTGGGTCACAGCTGATAACAAGTGAAGAATTTCGGTCTGGTTCTTTATTTCTCTTCCTTCTGTGTTTTTGAACCCACGCTCCCGGTAGATGGCGTCATGTATATGAAGAGTTGCATATGCATAACGACTGTCCGTATAGGCCGTTAGCCTCTTTCCCTCTGCTCTTTCAAATGCCTCCACCAGGGTGATAAGTTCAGCTTTCTGAGCGGAAGTTCCTGGCAGTAAAGCGTCGGCCCAAATAATCTCCTCCCGGTTATTTACTACCACGGCTCCCGCATACCTTAGTCCATCCTGTATGAAACTGCTTCCATCCGTGAACCAAATGAAGTCACTGTTTTCCAACGGGCAGTCTCGCAAGTCTTTTCTGACAGTATTTACCTCTGCGAGTATTCTGAGCAGTCATGTAGTTATCTAGGTCGGGGTTAGGCAGTAGGGTGGCAGGGTTTAAAACTGTTGGGGCTAAGAATTGTACCCTTGGCGTGTCAAGTAATAGACTCTGATAATGAGTTAATCTGGCATTGGTTATCCATTTCCCCGGAGGCTGTTTGAGCCCTCCTTCAATGGCATGGGGAGTGGTTACTTTCAAAGTCTGTCCATGGGTTAACTTAGCTGCATCTCTAACTAGCACAGCAGTGGCAGCAATAATTCTCAAATAAAGGGGCCATCCTGCTGCTACTAGATCCAATTTCTTTGAGAGGTATGCTACTGGCCTCTTCCAAGGCCCCTGTTGTTGTATTAGGACCCCCTTGGCTATTCCTTTTTTCTCATCAACAAACAGATGAAATGGTTTAGTGGGGTCAGGTAATGTCAATGCTGGGGCTTTAAGGAGTGCTTCCTTAAGTTCTTTAAAAGCTGAGTCCCTCTCAGGAGTCCAGTCCCACTCCGACCCTTCCCTGCTGAGCTCATAGAGTGACTTCACTTTTGTGGTGAAATCTAAAATCCACAGCCGGCAATAACCTACTGTTCCTAGAAATTCTCTCATCTGCCTCGGGCTTGTGGGTCGGAGAATCTGTAGGATCGTCTGCTTCATGGCTTCAGTGAGCCACCTCTGCCCAGCTCTCAACTTATACCCCAAGTATGTGACTTCTGGCTTAGCTATCTGAGTTTTTTTGGCACTAGTTCGATATCCCAGCTCTCCCAGAGTGGTGAGCAATTTCCTGGTTGCTTTGAGGCACCCTGCCTGGTCGGGGGCTGCTATTAACAAGTCATCTACATATTGTAGTAAAGTTACTTGCGGGTTTTGACCCCGGTACTCACGAAAGTTGTCACTCAAGTCTTCGTTAAACAAAGTGGGCGAGTGCTTGAACCCTTGGACCAATCTTGTCCAGGTCAGCTGGCCGAGGATTTTATCCGTTTTGTCAACCCATTCGAAGGCAAAAATGTCTTGGCTCTGCGGGGCTAGGGATAGGCTAAAGAAAGCATCCTTCAAGTCCAGGGTAGTATACCACACATGATCTGGGGGAAGATTGCTGAGCAGCATGTAAGGATTAGGGACTGTGGGATGTATGTCTTCAACTCGGCGATTTACCTCTCTCAGATCCTGCACCGGTCGGTACTCTCCCCCTGGTTTCTTTACTGGGAGGAGAGGTGTATTCCATGCAGACCGGCACCTGTTTAGTACCCCTTCCCGTAACAGCCACTGTATATGGGGTTGTATGCCTTCCCGGGCTTCCCTGGGCATGGGATACTGTTGGACTCTTACTGGTATGGCAGATGAGAGAATTTCTAGGAACAGTAGGTTATTGCCGGCTGTGGATTTTAGATTTCACCACAAAAGTGAAGTCACTCTATGAGCTCAGCAGGGAAGGGTCGGAGTGGGACTGGACTCCTGAGAGGGACTCAGCTTTTAAAGAACTTAAGGAAGCACTCCTTAAAGCCCCAGCATTGACATTACCTGACCCCACTAAACCATTTCATCTGTTTGTTGATGAGAACAATGGGTGGTCGGTGTTTCACCAATCCAAATCCTCCAGTTTCTGCCCAGGCTTGGGGAAACTCTTCCAGCCACGGAGCCATATCCATTAAGCCTGCATATTGGTCTTCTACACCTTTATACAAGCGGTATTCGTCATGTAAGGCGACCCTCAGGACCTGTAGGGGGGATCCTTCCCCATTGGTAAACCGGACACCATTTTTGTGAAAGAATATATGGGCTTGGGCTTTGGATAATAAGTTTCTTCCCAACAGTGGTGCAGGACAGTCGGGTACAATTAAGAATGAATGGGACACTTGCATAATTCCTAGATTCACTTGTCGCTCATTGTCCAATGATACCACTTTGCCCCTTTTGCCCCCTGGATCAGGCTGGTTTTTGAAGAAATCTTTCCCTCCTTCTTATTGAAGAGGGAGTACTGAGCCCCTGTATCTGTACTGGCTTCCCCTCCACTTTCAAGGTTACCCAAGACTCAGGGAGGGGTTCTAAGTTCCATCTCCCCTAGTCACTGTCCTCGCCTGCCACCAACGTTCTAACAGGAGCAGGCTTCTCATATTTTTTATTCTCTTTCTTTGGGCATTCATTCGTCCAGTGTCCAGTCCCTTTGCAGAATGTGCATTGGTTCGGGGCCAGAGGTGGGTCTCGGCAGGGCCTGTCATGTTGGTGTGGTCTCCTTCCTCTCCCTTTCCCTATGTCTCCCCGAGCTCCAGCAAAGAAGATCTTTGCTAACTCCTTCTTGATTTTGTTTATTTTCTTTAGCTTGGAATTCCCTTTCCTCCCTCCATATTCTTTCCTCCCTTTCTTCTGGGGTTTCTCTAGTATTATACACCTTTTCTGCTACTTTCATTAAGTCCTGTAAGGTCTGCTCACCTAATCTATCTATCTTCTGAAGCTTTCTTCTGATATCAGGGGCTGCTTGGTTTAC
This sequence comes from Orycteropus afer afer, assembly GCF_000298275.1. Taxonomy (NCBI): domain Eukaryota; kingdom Metazoa; phylum Chordata; class Mammalia; order Tubulidentata; family Orycteropodidae; genus Orycteropus; species Orycteropus afer. The sequence goes on from NW_006922287.1 coordinate 144,110, forward strand.
AAAGGATAGGATCACTGCTGCTCTACTCTCATCAGCTTGCAGGTCCATGGGAGTATACAGTTTAAATGCTTCCATCAACCTCTCTAGATATGCTGCAGGGCTCTCTGTTGGCCCCTGCCTGACTAAGTTTCCCTTGGCCAAATTAGTCGGCTTCCTTGCCGCCACTCAGAGACCAGCCATTAGAATCTGGCGGTACTTTTGGAGACCCTCCCTACCTTTTAGAACTTCAAAATTCCAACCGGGACGAGATAACGGGAACCCAGTGTCAATTAAATTCTGAAGCATCGTTGGTTGTCCATTATCCCCCGGCACATTTTTCCTGACCTCAATCAAGATCCTTTCTTTTTCTTCAGTGGTGAACAAAACCTGCAATAGCTGCTGACAATCATCCCAGGTGGGGTTATGAGTAAACAATATAGAATCTAACAAATTAATTAGGCTTTGGGGGTTTTCAGAAAAGGGGGCATTCTGCCCTTTCCAGTTATACAGGTCCGATGTTGAAAACAGCCAGTACTGCCAGGTTCTGCTTCCGTCCTCATGGGGCGGGCCTATCGCTCTGAGAGGCAGCACCTGGACAGTAGACAATGGAGCTTCAGCCTCCTGGGAGCCCCTCTGGCATGGGCAGAGACCAGAGGCTGGGCCCGTAATGATGGGCGGCGTGCTTGGAGCACTCGCTCCATTCCCTCCCAATACTTGTGGAGACTGGAGAGGGTAGGAAGGTGGCGGAGGGGCATAGGGAGGTGGAGACATGCTGCTTTCTAGATCCATCAGATTGGGGTGAGCCTGGGAATCAGGCAAAACCGGTGGAACAGCTGCTCAGGACCCAGGTCGTCTTGGTTTCTCCTTTTCGCTAGCCCCAAGTGAGGATGTTAACACCTTAACAGAGAGATTCGGAAGAAAAGGTTTTAGCCATGGGGGCGGGTTATTCACCATATCTTACCACACTAAAATGTAAGGAAATTGGTCTGAGTGCCCATGGGGGCCTGGAACTTGGACTCAGTCGAATACAGCTGCGATCACCTTTCCATCCAGTGAGATTTCCGGAGGCCATACCACCTCAAGAGAGGGCCATTCTGAAGAACAAAAAGTTATTATTTTTCTTAATTATCACAGACAAATTAGATCCTCTGGTTTTAAACTCTGAAAAATGCTCAACCATCAGGGACAGAGGGGTAGTCTGTTTCTGTCCCATTTCAACTTCCTTTAAGAAAACACAGAACGAATAAGAGACAAGTGGCCACACAACAAGAGACACCAAAGCAGACAGCAAAAAATATCCAACACCCAGAAGAGATCTTATTCCAGTACCACAGATTGGAGGTGCCTCCGCCCCTCCCCTGAAGTGGGCTACTCTTACCAAAAAGCACCCACAGCCTGCCTGTGAGTTGGGGAAGGGCTCCTACCCCAACTCATCCAGCGCATCCTCCGGTTTCCCGATCCGGTGTGTATGCTGGTTTCCAGCCTTTCCTGATGGACTAGTGTCCCACATAAAAGATGTATTCTAGTCCTGCCGGTCTCCTGAAACTCTTCTACTATTGCAGGCAACTTCACTCATTCCAAATATTCCTTCCCGGCCAACGCACCAAATGTTGGCCCGTGTCCGGAAGGAATGTCGGCGCGAGGAAGCCACCATAGATATGATAATGCAAAAGCAAAAGGAAAGTTTATTTGCTAGCTTCAGTTAGGGTCCCTGCTCTCGCCAACACAGCGGCTTTGGCAAAAGACCCTGTGCTCTTTTACTATCACATTTTTATAGGAAAAATATAGGGTGGAGTAGCACCAGGGTAAAAGGGGTACAGATGATTGGGTTTAGGGCAGGGGTTTGAGAAGTTGGGGCACGGGTTGGAATCCCCCGGCTTCAAAGTCTAGTTAGGGAGTTGTTATCTAGGGAGGGTGTAAAAACCCTGATGAGTGGGAGACTTGTTGGAGCCAGGTAGAAATCTCTGATGTGCGAAATCCGGGGGGAGGGGGCGGGGTCGGGAGACTTGTCAGAGTCAGGTAAATCTCTGATAAATACCCTGAGGCATAGGACGTGTTAGAATCCCTGACACTAAGGGCTTCTGGTTAAAGATTTACCTAGAGGCCATTAGGACTCAGGCCTCACAGTATTAACAGGTCTTCTTTGTAGGTGTATGGATATTATCCTATGACTGACAGCATTGTACTTCAGGACTGATCTTGAAACATCTGATGATGAATGCTACACCATTCCTCTTCAAATTACCATTCCCAACAGTAGATCATATGGTTGTCTGATTCAAAATGGCCAAAACTTGTCCATTTCAGCTCACTAATGCCTAGGATATCAATCTTTATGAGTTCCATTTCATTTTTGACAACTTCCAACTTTGCTAGATTCATACATTGCACATTCCATGTTCTGATTATTAATGGATGTTTACAGCTGCTTCTCAACTGCAGTCATGCCACATCAACAAATGGAGGTCCAGAGAGTTTTACTTTATCCATATCATTAAGGTTGGGTCTACTCTGAGGAAGCAGCTCTTTCCCAGCAGTATTTTGAATGCCTTCCAACCTAAGGGGCTCATCTTCCTGCATTGTATTGGACAATGTTTCCAGGCTATTCATAAACTTACACAGTAATTTATCAGATAGTGTTTCTCTACTCTTCATATTTTCTCTGGCCTATTCTTTGAGAAGTGGATGGTGTCTTCCCTCTTCCTCATCTGTCTCAGTCTGTAAGCTATGTTGAAACTTGTGCACCATGTGCAACACTGCTGGCATTTGAAAAACCACTGGCACAGCCTCAAGCCTCACAGCAACATGCAAGCCACCACAGTATGATAAACTGACAGACAAGTTCATCTCCCTTAGAAACTGACAGACAAGTTTACCTCCCTTAGCTGCTGTATTTTGACATATAACAGTACATATCACAAATGGAGTTCTCTTATTATACAATAATCAATTTTTTTTCTTAATTTTCATATAATAGCCACAAAATTGGTTTCCCTATCAGCGTGTCGCATGATTACCACGTAGTATTTATGATCATTCCATTTTTTATTCCTCTACTGAACTACATTTGCCATATGCTGGCTCACTCAAAAATAATCAATCCTTCTCAGACAGCTTGCACTGCACTTCAACCTCACCATCACTTCAAAACACTGGAAATATAAAAATTCTATGTGGAATTCTATTAAATATCTTCTTATGTGGAGTGCTTCACATTCTACCATGTTTGAGGTGTTTTGCTGTATTTCTCATTATCTGGAAATAGATAGCTTTATGTCCAGCTCCTAATTAGATTATTTTGTGAGTGAGGTAGGTGTATTTACTGATAAAACCAACACTGAGAAGGCACATGTCAGATCTGAGACAAATGCCTCCACTGAACCCTGACACAAACAGTGAGGTACAGAGGGAAGGCAGGTCAGGTGAAATATCCAAAATTAAAGAGATACATAAAAAGATGAGTACAAAATACAAGGGAAGTTTAATGCCTACATACAAATTTATTCTCTTGTCTGCGCCTCTACTTCACTCTACAAAATTTGAGACACAGAGCTGTGGGATTGAGGTTTCATCCAGTCTGTTAGAGGATTCTAACTTTCAAAACAAGGGGAGTAACTCAAAATAGAAAAATGCAGATATTGTTAAGCCTTATGACCTTGAGTGTAATCCCAGCATTGTTTTTTTTTTTTTTAGGGGTGCTTGGCTCTTCTGCCATAGCACAACTGGTAAACTCATACACTTTAAGATCAAGTAGGCCCAAGTTCCAATCCTAACTCAGTTTCCATTTGACTTTGAACAAGTTACCCATATAACTTAAGCCTAATTCTTCTTCTGTATAATGAGAAAGATGATAGTCCATGCTTCTTAGCCCTGACTTCAAATAAATAAATAATTATACAATCCACTTCAATTTTTCCATATGAAACCAAAGGCTGGGGGAAATCTTACTGTCATCAACTGTATTCCAACTCATAGCAATTCTACAAGACAGAGAAAACTGCCACATAGGGTTTCTACCCTGTAAATTTTTATGGAAACAGATTGACAAATCTTTCTCCTACAGAGTGAGTAGTGGGTTTGAACCACCTATCTTTTGTTTAGCATCAAAGAGCTTTGACCACTGTGTCATCAAGGCTTCTATTGCATAAAAAAGCAATAAGTAAACATTAAATTCTATTTTTTTTCATTATTATTTTTGTTACACTTCTTTTTAATAATAGTTATTAGAGGAATGATGTACCTAAACACAAAAAATTAGGTCTTATGTAGGCATGGAGGGGCTCTGGTGGCATAGTGCCTATGGCATTTGACTGCTAACCAGAAGGATGGTGGTTCAAACCCACCAGCCACTTCTCAGAAGGAAGGTTGGGCAATCTACTTCTGTAGTGATAGCACCTCAGAAACCTAAGGAGGGGTTGCTATGAGTTGGATCTGACTCAATGGAAGTGCATGTGTTATGTAGGCATGGTGGATGGACAAAAAATTGAAGTTGTCAAGGATTTCGTATTACTTGGTACTACAATCAACACTAATGGAAGCAGCAGTCAAGACATCAGACGACATATTGCATTGGGCAAGTCTGCTGCAAAAGACCTCTTTCAAGTGATGAAGAGCAAAGATGTCCCCTTGAAGACTAAGGTGCGCCTAACCCAAGCCATGGTATTTTCAATCACCTCTTATGCACATGAGAGCTGGAAAATGAATAAGGAAGACCAAAGGAGATTTGATGCTTCTGAGTTGTGGTGTTGGAGAAGAATGCTAAGAGTACCATGGTCTGCTAAAAGAACTAACAAATCTATCCTGGAGGAAGTGCAGCCAGAATGCTCCTCGGAAGCAAGGATGGCCAGACTTCATTTCAACTGCTTTGGTCATTTTGTCAGAAGGAACCATTCGCTGGAGAAGAATATCATGCTTGGTAAAGTGGAGGGTCAACAAAGAAGGGGAAAGCCCTCAATTAGATGGATAGACACAGTGGCTGTAATGATGGGTGCAGGTATAGCAAGGATCATGATGCTGGCACAAGACTGGGCAGTGTTTCATTCTGCTAGGCATAATGTTGCTATGAGTCAGAGATGACTCTATGGCACCTAACAATAACAACATGTAGGTACAACTTCATAAGATGAGTTGTTTACCCATGATGTGAAGTTACCAGTTCAAAAACCAATGGTTTGAACAACAAACCACACATTTTCATAATCAGTTCACAGGGAGATTATAACAGCAGAAAAGTATTAGTATTAGTAGAAAACAAATTTAAAAAAGTCTGACAATCTGCTTCTGAAAGGCCACAGGCTTGAAAACACTATGGAGCGGTTTTCCAGAATCAGAACCCATTTAACCACAACTAACAATAACAAAAACTATATATATATATATATATATATATATATATATTATATAGTCATCTGCTTACATAGATAATAAGCAACATCATGATAAATGGAGAAAATATTAAAGTTATCAAGATTTTATTTTACTTGGATCCACAATTAAAACCCATTGTAGCAGCCATCATGAAGTCAAACAACATATTTAGTTTGGCAAATCTATTGCAAAATATCTCTTTAAAGTATTAAAAAGAAAAGATGTCACTCTGAGGACTAAAGAGCAACTGAACAAAGCCATACTATTTTCAATCACTGCATGTGAATAGGAAAGCTGGGCACTGAGTAAGGAAAACTAAAGATGAATTGATATCTTTGAATTATGGTGTTGTTGTTGTTGTTGTTAAGTGTCGTCGAGGCGTTTCCGACTCATAGTGACCCCATGCACAGCAGAACGAAACACTGCCCGATCCCGTGCCAGCCCCACAATCTCTGCTATACTTGAGCCCATCATCGCAGCCACTGTATCAGTCCATCTCGTTGAAAGCCTCCCCCTCTTTTGTTGACCCTCCACCCTACCAAGCATGACATCCTTCTCCAGGGAATGGTCCTTTCTGACAACATGACCAAAATAGGTGAGATGAAGTCTGGCCATTCTTGCTTCCAAGGAGCATTCTGGCTGCACTTCCTCCAGGACAGATCTCTTAGTTCTTTTAGCAGTCCATGGTACTTCCAGCATTCTTCGCCAGCACCACAACTCAAAAGCATCAACTCTTCTTTGGTCTTCCTCATTCATTGTCCAGCTCTCACATGCATACGAGGTGATTGGAAATATCATGGCTTGTGTCAGGCGCACCTTAGTTCTCAAGGAGACATCCTTGCTCCTCAGCACTTGAAACAGTTGCTTCGCAGTTGACTTTCCCAATGCTACAAGTCATCTAATGTCCTGACTGCTGCTTCCATTGGCATCAATTGTAGAACCAAGCAACGTGAATTCTTTGACAACCTCAATCTTCTCTCCATTTATTGTGATACTGCTCATTGGTCCAGTTGTGAGGATTTTTGTTTTCTTTATATTGAGAAGTAATCCATACTGCAGACTGTATTCTTCAACCTTCATCAGTAGGTGCCTTAAGTCATCCTCACTTTCAGCAAGTAAAGTTGTATCATCTGCATATCTCAGGTTGTTAATGATTCTTCCTCCAATCCTGATACCATGTTTTTCTTCATACAGTCCAGCTTCTCAGATTATTTGCTCAGCATATAGATTGTATAAGTGTGGAGAAGGGATACAACCCTGACACACTCCCTTCATGATTTTAAACCATGTAGTGTCCCCTTGTTCTGTTTGAACAACAGCCTCCTGCTCAAGGTACAGATTCCTCATGAGTATAATCAAGTGCTCAGGAATTCCCATTCTTCTCAATGTTATCCATAATTTGTCATGATCCACAAAATCAAATGCCTTTGCATAGTCAATAAAACACAAGTAAACATGTTTCTGGTATTCTTTGCCTTGAGCCAAGATCCATCTGACAACAGCTATGATATCCCTTGTTCCACGTCCTCTTCTGAATCCAGCTTGAACCTCTGGAAGTTCTCTGTCAATATACTGCTGGTATGGTGTAGAGAAAGAATATTAAATATACCATACACTTAAAAAAAAAAAACAAGCAAATCTGTCTTGGAAGAAGTACAGCCAGAATGTTCATTAGAAGAGAGTATAATGAGAGTTCATCTCACATACTTTGGATGTTATCAGAAGGGACCAGTCCCTAGAGAAGAATATGATACCTGGTAAAGCTGAGGACCAAGTAAAAGGAAGAAAACCCTCAATGAGATGGACTGAAACAGTGGCTGCAACAATAGCCAAGCATAGGAATGATTGTGAGGATGGAACAGGATCAAGCACCCTTTCTTTCTAGTCTTTATGGGATTGCTATGATTTAGTCCAACTCTGTGGAACCTAACAACAACAGCAATTATCTAATTATCTGATGCCATTAATACATGGATAGAGATATTTATGCAGCAGGCAGCCATTAGCCATATTTGCCTTAGGTGGTGGCTTACAGGTTGCTGTGATGCTGAAAGTGATGTCACCATTATTTTAAATGTCATAGGGTCACTCATGGTGGTTAGGTTTCAGCATACATTCCAGATTAAGACAGACTGAGAAGAAGAATGAGATGATATACCTTTGAAAAAATTGGCCATTAAAAACGTAAAACCATATGAATAGCAGCAGAATATTGTTTGATATAGTTCCAGAAGATATGCTTCTCAAGTTGGAAGGCATTCAAAATACAACTGAGGAAGAGCTGCCTTCTCAAAATACAATCGACCATAATGACATGAATGAAGTAAAATTTTGGGGAACTTCTTTGCTGATATGGCATGATTTTCAAAGAGACGAAATAGCTGCAAATGTCCATTAGTAAATGGAATGTGGAATGTATGAATTATGAGTCTAGTAAAAATTAGAATTCATCAAAATTGAAATAGGACTGTAGTAGTTAAGTTTGTGTGACAACTTGGCTGGGCCTGGTTGAGTGTCTGGGCCTGGTTGAGTGCCTGGGCAGCTGAATGCAGTATTCTCCATGATCATACTGGTAATCAACTCCATTGTGGAATCTACTATGAGCAACTGAGTAGCTGTCTTAGGGAAAGTGGTCTGCTTCCTATATATAAGCAGAAGCCTTGAGGAATGGTTTCTAGGTTATGTCATGCTTGAACTCCACATGTAGCTGAGTCGTTGTTCAGCAGCCAGCCTGCCCCTCTGCCAAACTTTGGACTTTTAATGGACTTGAATTAATGGCCTGCTGTGTGGTTTGGTAATATCAAAACTATGCCTTATTACTTGTCAACCTTGGGCTTGTCAGCCTCAGCAGCCAGAAGCTGAGTGAAGAAAAGCTTCCACCTTCAGTGAGCCAGGAACAGGAGGCAGAGCTGAAGCCCAAGGTTGAGGGGCTTTCACCCAGCCCCTAGCACCTAGCACTTTGAACTCAGACTTAAAGCATCCACATTATAAGAATAAACTCCATTTTGTTAAGGCCATCCCATTTTTGGTATATTCCTGTCAGAGTGGCACTAGGTAGAAAAATAAGGACACTTGAAGATTAGTGTGCTAGGCATTAGTGAATGGAAGTGGACTGGTATTGGCCATTATAAAAAGGACAATCATATGGTTTACTATTTAAAAGGATTTCAGTGACCAATTGTTTTCAGAAATGAACTACAATGTCCTTCTTCCTACTTTTAGTCTGGAATCCCTAATGAAACCTGTTCATCATGGATGACTCTTCTAATATTCAAAATACCAATGGCATACCTTCCAGGATTAGAGCAACAAGCAAGGACCACAGTACAACAAACTGAAAGATGAATTGTGCACTAGGAGTACAGTTGTGAAAAATGAAATGGATCACATCAAAATTGGACCAATAAATAGCATTATGATAAATGGAGAAAAGATTGAAGTCATCAAGGATTTCATATTGTTTGGTTCCACAATCAATCCCAGTGGAAACAGCAGTCAAGACATCAGATGACCTATTGCATTGGGCAAATATGTTGCAAAAGACCTCTTTCAAGTGCTGAAGAACAAAATGTCTCTTTGAAGACTAAGGTGCACTTAACCCAAGCCATGGTATTTTCAATTGCTTCATATACATGTGAAAGCAGGACGATGAATAAGGAAGACCAAAGAAGAGTTGATGCTTTTGAGTTGTGGTGTTGGAAGAATACTGAGAGTACCATGGTCTGCTAAAAGGACTAGCCAATCTTTCCTGGAAGAAATACAGCTGGAATGCTCCTTGGAAGCAAGAATGATCAGACTTCTTCTAAAGTTACTTTGGTTGTGGTGTCAGAAGGAACCATTCCCTGGAGAAGGATATCATGCTTGGTAGAGTGGAGGGTCAATGAAAAAGAGGAAAACCCTCAATGGAATGGATTGACACAGTGGCTGCAACGATGGGCTCAGGTATAGCAAAGATTGTGAGGCTAGCACAGGACCAGACAGTGTTTTGTTCTGTTGTACATAGGGTTGCTGTGAGTCAGAGCTGACTCAACATCACCTAACAACAACAGGTATTAGTAAGAAGAAATGGAATGGTATTGGCCACTTTGAATCAGATGGTTATATGGTCTACTCTTCTGGCAATGACAAATTGAAGAGGAATTACATTGCATTCATCATCTAAAAAACATTTTAAGATCTATCTTGAAGTACAATGCAGGCAGTGATAGGATAATATCCATGTACCTACAACCAGGACCAATTAATACTGCTATTATACAAATCTATGCACCAAACACTAAATCAAAGATGAAGAAATTCAAGATTTTTTTTAACAACTTCTGCAGTCTGAAATTGGTCAAATGTGCAATCAAGATAGATTGATAATTACTAGTGATCGGAGTGCAAAAGTTGGACACAAAGAGGAAGCATTAGCAGTTGGAAAATAGGGTCTTAGTGAAAGAAATGACACTGGAGATCACATGATAGAATTTCATGAAGCCAATAACTTATTCCTTGCAAATACCTTTTTCAACCTCATAAACAATGACTATAAACATGACCTCAGCAGATGGAATACATAGGAATGAAATCAATTACATCCATGGAAAAAACTATGGAAAAGCTCAATATCATCAGTGACAATAAGGCCTGACACTGATTGTGGAACAGATCCATCAATTACTCATATGCAAGTTTAAGTTAAAGCTGAAGAATATTAAAACAAACCCATGAGAGCCAAAGTACCACCTTGATTATATCCCATCTGAATTTAGAGACCATCTGAAGAATAGAGTTGATCACTGAGCACCAATGACTGAATACCAGATAAGTTGTGAAATGATATCAAGGACATCATACATGAAGAAAGCTAAAAGTCATTAAAAAGACAGGAAAATAAAAGACCAAAGTGGTGTCAGCAGAGGCTCTGAAACTTGCTCTTGAAAGCAGAGTAACTGATGCCAATGGAAGAAAAATTAAGTAAAAAAGCTACCAAGAAAATTTCAAAAGGAAGTTCAAAAAGACAATGTTAAGTACTATAAGGATTTGTGCAAAGATTTGAAGTTAGAAAATGAAAATGCCCCATTTCTGAAGCTGCAAGAACTGAAAAAAAAAAAAAAATCAAGTCTGAAGTTGCAGTATTGAAGGATTCTATAGGCAAAATCAACCACTCCTCTGTCAGTTTGTTGACATACAGTGGTGGCTTGCCTATTGCTGTGAGACTGGGAACTATGCCCCCTCTATTTCAAATACTAGAAGGGTGACCCTTGGTGGACAGGTTGCAGCAGAGCTTCTTGACTAACACAAACTGGGAAGAAGGATGGAGCCATCAACTTCTGAAAAAAAAAAAGGCCATTGAAAACCTTATGAATAACAGTGAAACACTGTCTGATATATTATTCGAAAATGTTATGAATAGCAGTGAACCATTGTCTCATATAGTGCAGGAAGTTTGAAGGCACTCAAAATACAACTGGGGAAGAGTTATATCCTTAGAGTAAACCTTAATGACATTGATGGAGTAAAGCTTTTAGGCCCTTCATACACGGATGTGGCATAGTCCAAAATGAAAAGAAATAGCTGTAAATATCGAGTGATAAAAATGTGGAACACAGAGAGTATGAATCCAGGGAAATTGGAATCAGTGAAAAATGATATGTAACAGAAGATTGATATTCTAGGCATTAGTGAACTGAAATGTACTGGTATTTGCCATTTTGAATTGGACAATCATATGGTGTACTATGCCAGGAATGCCAAATTGAAGAGGAATGGCTTCACATTCATCGTCAAAGAGGAATTTTCAAGATCAAATCTGAAGTACAATGTTGTCAGTGATAAGATAATATACATATACTTATAAGGAAGACTAGTTAATATTACTATTATTCAAATTCATGCACCAAATACTAAAGCCAAAGATGAATAAATTGAAGTTTTTACTAACTTCTACAATAGGAAATTGACCAAACATGCAATTTTATTGTATTGATAATTACTGTGATTAGAATGCAAAAGTTAGAAACAATAAAGAAGCATTGGTGATAATGGAAGATAGAAATGTCACCAGGGATTGCATGACAGAATTTTGCAAGACCAATGACTTATTCAGGAGCTCTGGTGGTTTAGTGCCTAAGGCATTTGACTACTGACCAGAAGGCTGGTAGTTCAAACCCACCAGCCACTCCTCGGAAAAAAGATTGAGCAATCTACTTCTGTAGAGATACCACCTCGGAAACCCAAGGAGGGGTCACTACGAGTCAGATCTGACTGACCAGCAATGATCATTGAAATACTTTTTTCAACAATATAAATGGTGATTATATACGTAGACCTCACTGGATGGAATACATAGAAATTAAATCAACTACATCTGTGGAAAGAGATGATAGAGAAGCTCAATATCAGTCAAGACTAGGCCAGGGGCTGACTATGGAACTGACCATCAATTGCTGACATGCAAGTTCAAACTGAAGCAGACTACAATTTTAAAAAGTCCATGAGAGCCAAAATGTGACCTTTATTATAACCCACCTGAGGACAGAGACCATCTAAAGAATAGATTTGACACCAATGACCAAAGGCCAGATGAACTGTGGGATGACATTGAAACCAGTAAAGTAAAAGCTATTTTCCCCACCCTGGCACCCAATGAGAATAGATAAGTAAACTTAAGTAAACTAAATTGCTCCAACTATTTCCCCCACCCTGGGTAAGACTGATAATTAGATAAGACCCCATAAACTAAATTACCACCAACTATTTTCCCACCCCAGGCAGTCTTCAGTTCCTTAAAGAACTGAATGGAAAACATTCTTTCCTGCAGATGATAGACTTGCTAAAAGTATTTTAGAAATAATTTGTAAATTAACTCTGACCATGGACAATAGAAATGTCTTAGACACAACTTGTAAATTAACTCTGGCCCAAGGGACATGCATAATAGGACAAAAGGAAAAAAAGTTAATTGTGGACCTTCTCCCCTCTGCCCTAGCCCCTATCAGCTGATAACAGTTTCATGTTCACACCCCAAATTCCTCAACCTTTTGTGAATGTGCAAAACCCCCTCTCCTGAAACCTACAAAAACTGTGGTTGATGGAGTTTATATCTGGGTGCTAACTACCCCTAACTCCTTGCACTGCTGCTTTGCAATAAATAATTTTCTCTCCTCTCATTCTTGGTGTGTAAACTATTTTGGCTGGACTGCCTACAGGGCAGGGACCCACGTTTGGTTGGATAACAACATCGAGAACATCTTACATGAAGGAAGCAAAAAGTAATTAAGAAGACAGCAAGGGAACAAAACACTAAAATTTTGGCAGAAGAGACTCTGAAACATGCTCTTAAATGGAAAGTAGCTAACATGAATGGAAGAAATGATGACTTGAAAAAACTGAACAGAAGGTTCCAAAAGGCAATTCAAGAAGAAAATGCAAAGTATTATAATGAAATGTGCAAAGACCTGGAGTTATATAACCAAAAGGGAAGAAAACATTTGGCATTTCTCAAGCTGAAAGAATTGAAGAAAATATTCAAGCCTTGAACAGCAATATTAAAGGATTCTATGGGAGCTCTGATAGCATAGTGCCTAAGGCACTTGACTGCTAATCAGAAGGCTGGCAGTTCAAACCCACCAGCCACTCCTTGGAAGGAAGATTGGGCAATCTATTTCTGTAGTGATACTGCCTCAGAGACCCAAGGAGGGGGCGCTATGAGTTGGTCCAACTCGAGGGCACATAAGAACAACAACATGGGCAAAATGCGAACATTACATGGGCAAAATGTGAGCTCTCGTGGGATAGTGCCTAAGGCATTTGACTTCTAACCAGAAGGCCGATGGTTCAAACCCACCAGCCACTCCTCAGAAGGAAGATTGGGCAATCTACTTCCATAGTGATATGCCTTGGAAACCTAAGGAAGGGTCGCTATGAGTCGGATTTGACTCCACGAAAGTGAGGTTTTTTTTTTTTTTTTTTTTTTTTTTAATGGGCAAAATATGGAATAATTCAGGAAATATCAAACTAAAATGGAAGGAATACACAGTCACCATACCAAAGATATGACATTTGACCATTTCAGAAAGTAGCATATGATCAAGAACCAGTGGTATAGAAGGGAGAAGTCCAAGCTGTACCAAAAGAATTGGCTTGGATTAATAAATATAAACCAAGCCTCCAGGAATTGAGGAAATACCCATTGAGATGTATCAACAAAACGATGCAGCACGTGGGGTGCTTACTCATTTATGCCAAGAAATTTGGAAGACAGCTACCTGGCCAATCAACTGGAGGAGAGCCATATTTGTGCCCATTCCAAAAAAGGTGATGCAGTTTGTTGTTGTTGTTATGTGCAGTCAAGTCAGATCCGACTCATAGCCCTGGGTTTCCAAGGCAGTATCACTATGGAAGTAGATTTCCCCATCTTCCTTCCAAGGAGTAGCTGGTGGGTGATACAGTAGAATGTGGAATTATCAAACATTATAATTAATATCACACAAAAGCAAAATTTTGCTGAAGATAATTCAAAACCTGATGCAGCAGTATATTGACAGGAAACTGCCAGAATCAGAAGAGGATGTGGAAGTAGCAATATCACTGCTGATATCAGATGGATCAGCTGGATGTTGGCTGAAAGCAGAGAGTACCGGAAAGATATTTCCCTTGTTTTACTGGGTATGCAAAGGCAATCGACTGTGTTAATCTTAACAAGTTATAGACAGCATTGAAAAAAATGGGAATTCCACAACACCTAATTTTGCTCACAAGGAATCTATACATAAACCAAGAAGCTGTCATTAGAACAGGACAAATGAATATTGCATGGTTTAAAATCAGAAAGTATGTGCATCCTGAGTTGAATCCTTTCACTATACTTATCCAATATATATTCTGAGTAAATAATCTGAGAGGCTGGACTATACAATGAAGAATATGGTGTCGGGATCGAAGGAAAGCTCAACAACGTACAACATGCAGATGACAGCACCTTGCTTACTGAAAGTGAAAATGACTTTAAGCACTTACTGATGAAGATCAAATGCTACAGTCTTCAGGATGGATTACACCTTAACATAAAGAAAACAAAAATCCTTGCAATGGTCCAATTAGCAAAATCAAATTAAATGGAGAAAAAAATGAAGTTTTCAAGAATTTCATTTTATTTGGATGCACAATCAATGCTCACGGAAACAGCAGTCAAGATATCAGACATTGTATTGCACTGGGCACATCTGCTGGAAAATACCTCTTTAAAGTGGTAAGGAGCAAAGATGCTGTTTGGAAAATGAAGGTGCACCTGAACCAAGCCATGTATTTTCAATCCCCTCATATGCATATGAAAGCTGGACAATGAACAAGGAAGACAGAAGAAGAGTTGATGCTTTTGAATTACAGTGTGGGTGAAGAACAGTGAAATTACCCTGGACTGCAAGAAGAATGAACAAACATATCCTGGAAGAAGTGCAGCTGGAATCCTCCTTGGAAGAAAGAATGGCCACACTTCGTCTTATCTACTTTGGTCACATTGTCAGAAGGGACCATTCCCTGAAGAAGGAAATAATGCTTGGGAAAGAATACAGCCAATGTAAAAGGGGAAGACCCTCAACAAGATGGATTGACATAGTGGCTACAACAACACACTCAAGCATAGCAAGTATTTTGATGATGGTATAGGACCTGGCCATGTTCCATTCTGTTGTGCATAGTGTCATTACAATTTGGAATTGACACTAAGGTACTTACAAATAACAATGTGATCCAACAGGAATGACAAATTGAAGAGAAATCACACCACTTTCCTCTTCAAAAAGAACATTGCAAGATCTACTCTGAAGTACAATGTTGTCAGTTGTTGTTGTTGTTAAGTGCCATCGAGTCGTTTCTGACTCATAGCAACCCCATGCACAGCAGAATGAAACACTGCCTGATCCCGTGCCAGCCCCACAATCCCTGCCATACGTGAGCCCATCATTGCAGCCACCATGTCAATCCATCTCGTTGAAGGCCTCCCCCTCTTTTGTCGACCCTCCACCATACCAAGCATGACATCTTTCTCCAGGAAATGGTCCCTTCTGACAACATGACCAAAATAGCTGAGACGAAGTCTGGCCATTCTTGCTTCCAAGGAGCATTCTAACTGCACTTCCTCCAGGACAGATCTGTTAGTTCTTTTAGCAGTCCATGGTACTTTCAGCATTCTTTGCCAGCACCACAACTCAAAAGCATCAACTCTTCTT
>NW_006922287.1:162406-170528 GCF_000298275.1 Orycteropus afer afer
GTCTACATGTCACCACAGTAGGACAATGCAACAGACAAGTTTGTCTTGCTGTTGGAGACCTCTCGTATCACCCCCAACTGGGTCCCTGTGGCTAACTGTACCTCTGTCTGGCTTCCTGGCTTTTAATCCCCTTTCTCCTGCTCTTCTGCCCTGCTGTTCTGTGCGTGTCTGAGTTGTCCCTGGGGCTACTGCTCCTCTGTCTGGGATCTGGGCTTTTATCCCCTTTCTCTTGCTCTCCATCCTGCTGCTTTGAGCGGGCCTGAGTTTCCTCTCCTCACCTAATCCCTTTAGCTGATTGCTCTTCTCTCTGGCTTCCTGGCTTTTAATTCCCTTTCTCTTGCTCTTCCCACTGGCTACTTTGGGTGTCACTGAATTGTCTCTCCTGACCTGTAACCCTGGGGCTGACTGCTCTTCTGTTCGGGTTCCTGGCTTTTTATTCCCTTTCTCCTACTCTTCTGGCCTGCTACTCTGGGTGGGCCTGTGTTGCCTCTTCTCACCTAATCCCTTCAGCTGACTGCTCTTCTCTCTGGCTTCCTGGCTTTTAATCCCCTTTCTCCTGCTCTTCCCGCTTGCTACTTCGGGCATCCCTGAAGTTGTCTCTCCTCCCCTGTAACCCTGGGACTGACTGCCATGTTGTCAGTAATAGGATAATATCCATACAACTACAAGTAAAACCTGTTAATATGGCTATTACTCAAATTTACCCACTAACCACTAATGCCAAAGAAGGAGAGATTTAAGATTTTTTACCAATTTCTGCAGTCTGAAATTGATTAAACATGTAATCAAAGTGCATTGACAATTACTGGCACTACCAATGAAAGCAATGCAAAAATTGGAAAAAGAGGATTGGTAGTTGGAAAATATGACCTTGGTGATAGAAACTACAATGGAGATCACGATCGCATGACAGAGTTTTGCAAGACTAACGACCTATTAAGAGCTCTGGTGGCATAATGCCTAAGGCATTTGATGGCTAACCAGAAAGTTGGCAGTTCAGACTCACCAGCCACTCCATGGAAGGAAGACTGGGCAATCTACTTCCATAAAGATTTACCACCTCAGAAATCCAAAGCAGATCATTTTGAGTGGGAATTAACTTGATGGCAGTGAATTTGGTCTGATTTAATGACCTATTAATTGGAAAAACCTTTTCCCAGCAACATAAATGATGACTACATACATGGAGTTCTGGTGGCACAGATGTTGTAGCATTTGGTTGCTAACTGAAAGGTAGGCTGTTCAAACCCACAGCCTCTCTGTAGGAGAAAGATGAGGCACTCTGCTTCTATAAAGATTTACAGCCTTGGGAAACCTGTAGGGCAGTTCTACTGTTTCCTGTTGGTTCACTATGAGTCAGAATCAACTCAACAGCAGTGGGTTTTTGTTTCCTTTTGTTTCATTTTTTTGTGGAAAGAGACACATATAAGTTCAATATCACCACTCAGAACAAGGCCACGGGCTGAATGCTATGCAATTTTAAGTTCATATTAAAAAAAAAAAAAATTACAAGTTCACAAGAGCCAAAATACAACCTTGAGTATATCCCACCCCAATTTGGACACCATTTCAAGAACAGAATTGACACATTGAACACTAATGCATGTGATTTCATGAGTTCTGAGATGACATCATATGGAAGAAAGCAAAAGGTCATTAAAAAGAAAGAAAGAAAAAACAAAATGTGTGTCAGGAGAGCCTCTGAAACTTGTTTTTGAACAGAGAGCAGCTAAAGTGAAAGGAAGAAATGATGAAGTTAAAGAGCTAAATAGAATTCAACTGAAGACGACACTGTATTACAATGAAATGTGCAAAGACCTGGAGTTAGAAAACCAAGAGAGAAGAACATGCTCAGTATTACTGAAGCTGAAAGACCTGGAGAAAAAATTCAAGCCTTGAGTTCCAATACTGAAGGTCTCTTTGGGGAAAATATTTAACAATGTAGAAAGTATCAAACAAATATGACTCGAAACAGATTTTCTGTACCAAAATGATTGCCTTGATGTTCATACATTTCAGCATGTATTGAAGGAAGAGTTTCAAACTGAACTGAAAATACTGGAAAAAATGAAGGCTCCAGGGGTTGATAGAATGCCAATTAAGGTGTTTCAACAAATGGATACACTACTGAAAGTGCTCATTCATCTACGCCAAGAAATTTGGAAGACTGCTACTTGGTCAACCCATCAACTGGAAGAGAGGTACATATGTGACTATTCCAAAGAAAGGTGATCCAGCAGAATGCAGCTATTACAGAAGAACATCATTAATGATACATGCAAGTAAAATGGAGCTGAAGCTAATTGAACAATGGTTGAAGCAGTACATTGACAGAGAACTGCCAGAAATTACGCTGGATCCACTAGAGGATGTGGGACAAGGAACATCATTGCTGATGTAAGACAGATCTTGGCTGAAATCAGAGAATACCAGTGATGTCTGTTGCTGTTGTCATTGTTAGGTGCCATCAAGAAGATTTTGACCTGTAGCAACCCTCTGTACAAAAGAAAGAATCACTGTCTTGTCCTGAACAGTTTACTTTTGTTTTATGGTTTACCTTTGTTTTATTGACTTTGCAAAGACCTTCAGTTATGTAAATCATAACCATAATAGATAGCATTGTGAAGAGTGGGAATTCTGGAAGACTAAACTGTGCTCTTGAGGATCCTATATATAGACCAAGAGGCAGTCGTTTGAACATAACAAGGGAATAGCATGTTTAAAAACAGAAAATGTGGGTGTCAGGGTTGCATCATTTAATAATACTTATTTAATCTGTATGCTGAACAAATACTCTTAGAAACTGGACTATATGAAGAAGAATATGGCATCAGGATTGGAAAAGGCATTAACAACCTGATGCAATATACAGATGGCACAACCTTGCTTGCTGAAAGTATAGAGGGCTTGATGCACTTACTTGTGAAGATAAAAACTACAACCTTCAATATGGATTACATATCAACATAAAGAAAAAATATCCTCACAATTGGTCCAATAAGCATCATGATAAACATACAAAATATTGAAGTTGTCAAGAATTTCATTTGACTTGTATCTGCAGTCAAAGCCAATAGAAGCAACAGTCAAAAACTCAAATGACATATTGCATTGGACAAATCTTCTAGAAAAGAGCTCTTTAAAGTATTAAAAGGTAAAGATGTCACTTTGAGGACTAAGATGCACTTGACACAAGCCATTGTATTTTCCACCACCTCATATGTGTGCAAAACCTGAACAGTAGAATAAGGAGGACTAAATTAGAATTGATGCATTCAAATTATGGTTTTGGTGAAAAATATTGAATATACTATGGACTGCTAGAAAAATGAGTATATCTGTCTTGGAAGAAATACATCTGGAACACTCCTTAGAAGTGAAGATGGCTTTGTCTCACTTTCTTTGGACATATTAACTTAGGGACCAGTCCTAAGAGAAGGACATTATGCTTAAATGAGGGCTAACACAAAAGAGGAAGATCCCCAACAACATGGATTGATGCAGTGCCTGAGGCAATGGGCTCAACCATAGTAAGAATTGTGAGGATGGTGCAGGACCATGCAGTCTTTCATTCTGTTGTACATAGAGTCTCTATAAGTTGGAATAGACTCAAGGGCATTTAACAACAATATACACCATATGTACACTTATACATGCACATAGGAACTTCAGCTGAAGGACACTTTATGCTCATTGTGGATTTTCAGTTAACCAACAATTCTGATAATTTTATTGGAAAATTCTTAGTCATTAGAGGTGAGAGTACAGTCTGCCCTTTTGATCTTGGTTTCTGCATCATGATCTGATTTATTGCTACAGCCTGCACAAAAGCATGTGTGACTCACTGACTTAATGCAGTATTAGTCACTTCACCACTCAGAAATCCCACACTAATTACAGAAAATCCCAGTCTTTTAGACTTTCACTTCACACGCTTCATCTTATCCCATATTTGCCTCAAAACTTTCTCTATTCTCTATTTCATGTTTCTAGGAAGCAATGGCTAGGCCTTGGACAAGTAGGTGGGCACAAGGCTTGTGGGCTTCTGAAGCAGCTTTCTTTAAGGCCAGGCACCAGATAGGTGGGGAAGTGAGCAAAGCAGTTAGGAACAACTAAGGGAGATGAAGTTGTCTTTCAGTTTGTCATCTTATGGTGCCTTGCATGTTGCTGTGAGGCTGGAGGTTATGCCATCAGTGTTGCAAAAGCCAGCGGGGTTACCATGGGGGACAGGTGTCAGTGGAGCTTCCAGACTGAGACAGACTCAAGAAGGAAGAGACCATCCACTTCTCAAAGAATTGGCCAGTGGAAGCCTTATGAATAACAGTGAAACACTGTCGGACATATTGCTGGGAAACTTTATGAATAGCCCTGAAACATTGTACAATAAACTGCTGGAAGATGAGCCCATAAGGCCAGAAGGCACTCAAAACATGACTGGGGAAAAGCTGACTCCTTAGAGTATAGACAACCTTAAGAATATGCATGTAGTAAGCTTTTGGGAGCTCCACTGGCAAACGTGACACAACTCAAAATAAGTATAAGCAGCTAATATCATCCATTAATAATCAGAACATGGAATGTACAAAGTATGAATCTAGGAAAACTGGAAGTTGTCAAAAATGAAAAGGAACACATAAAGATTGATATCTTAGGCATTAGTGAGCTGAAATGGACAGATTTTGGCCATTTTGAACCAGATAACCATATGACCTACCATGCTGGGAATGACAAATTGAAAAGGGATGGCATGACATTCATTGTCACAAAGAATGTTTGAAGATCTATCCTGAAGAACAGTGTTGTCAGTGACAGGATAATATCCATAATCCTACAAGGAGGACCTGTTGATACTAGTATTATTCAAATCTATGTACAAATCACAAAAGTGAAAGATGAGGAAATTGAATATTTCTACCAACTTCTGCAGTCTGAAATTGACTGAACATGCATGCAATCAAAATGTGTTGATTATCACTGGTGACCAAAATGCAAAAGTTGGAAACAAAGAAGAGTCTTTGTTGGAAAATATGGTCTTGGTGATGAATAACAGTGGAGACTGCATGATAGAATTTTGCAAGACCAATGCCTTACACATTGCAAGTACCTTTTTTCAACAACATAAATAACGGCTACACATGTGGACTTTGCTGGATGTAGTACACAGGAATCAGATTGACTACATCTGTGGCAAAGGCTATGGAGAAGCTCAATATCTTCAGCGAAAACAAGTCCAGGAGGTGATTGTGGAACAGACCATCAACTGCTCATATGCAAGTTCAAGTTGAAGCTGAAGATAATTAAAACAAATCCACAAGAGCCAAAATATAACCTTGATAACATGCCTTCTGAATTTAGGGACCATTTAAAGAACAGAATTGATGCATTGGACACCAATGACTGAAAACCAGTGGAATTGTGGGATGACATCAAGAATATCATCCATGAAGAAAGCAAGAGGTCATTAAAAAGACAATAAAGGAAGAAAAGACCCAAATAGATTTCAGAAGAGACTCTGAAAGTTGCCCTTGAATGAAGAGTAGCTAAAGCAAATGGAAGAAATGACAAGATGAAAGAACTGAACAGAAGATTTCAAAGAGCAGCTCAAGAAGACAAAGCCAACTATTATAATAGAAATGTGCAAAGACCTAGTGTCAGAAAACCAAAGGGGAAAAACATGCTCAGCATTTCTCAAGCTGAAAGAACTGAAGAAAAAAATTAAGGCTTGAGTTGCAATATTGAAATATGCAGGAAACATCAAAAGAAGATGGAAGGATTGCACAGAGTCACTGTACCAAAAATAATTGGTTGGTGTTCATCCATTTCAGGAAGTGGCATACGATCAAGAACCAATGACACTGAATAAAGAAGTTGAGGCTGCACTGAAAGAATAGGCAAAGAACAAGACTTTAGAAATTGAATACTCATTGAGATGTTTCAAAAAAGAGATGCTGTGCTGGAGGCACTCACTCGTCTATGCCAAGAGATTTAGAAGACAGCTACCTGGCCAACTGACTGAAAGAGATCCATATTTGTACCTATTCCAATCAAAGGTGATCTCACAGAATGTGGAAATTATTGAACAATATCATTAATATCATATACAAGTAAAATCTTACTGATGAAATTTCAAAAATGGTTGCAGCGGTATATTGACAGAACTTCCAGAAATGCAAGCTGGATTCAGAAGAGCATGTGGAATGAGGGATTTCATTGTCGATGTTAGATGGATCTTAGCTGAAAACAAAGAATACCAGAAAGATGATTACTTATGTTTTATTGACTATGCAAAAGCATTTTATTATGTGGATCATAACCAATTATGGATACCATTGAGAAAAATGGGAATTCCAGAACACTTGATTGTTCTCATGAAGAACCTGTACTTAGATCCAGAGGCTGCTCTTCAAACAGCATGAGAGGATACTAAATGGTTTAAATTCATGAAGGGAGTGTGTCAAGGTTGTCTCTTTTCACGATACTTATTCAATTTTTATGCTGAGCAATTAATCTGAGAAGCTGAATTATATGAAGAAGTATGTGGCAGTAGGATTGGAGGAAGACTCATTAACACCCTGCGATATGAGATGACAAAACTTGCTCTCCTCAGAAGGAAGATTGGGCAACCTACTTCTGTAGTGATACTCTCTCAGAAACCCAAGGAGGGGTCGCTATGAGTGGGATTTGATTTGATGGCAGTGGGTTATGAGCTTCTGAAGCTCTGCCCTCATCATTGAATCAAGCAGGACCTGTAGCTCTACCTTGTCCTCAACTTTCCTAAATCTTGTCTTATAATTTTCATATGGTGATTAACTTGATTTTGTATCTTCAAATAAGAGTAATTGTCCAGAGTTCCAGCAAGATGGCGGACTAGGCAGAAAGACTTCACAGACCCTCTTCAACAAAGAAAAGGGAAACCAATTAACACAGACAAAGAAGATAACCTTGGACCCCTGAGCCTTGAAGGGAAGGATATAGAAGTGGACTAAACCCCAGCTAGCAGAAGAATTTGCGTGAAAATACCAAAAAAGGGGACATATGGACTTGCGGTCTGGCAGCGATCCTGAGCAATCCTGACAGCACAGACAGCTTGGAGACTCCCGAGTGGTGGTAGGACATAAGAATTAACCTAAAAATCAGCCCTGCTAGCCACACCAGCTTCGTGCAAAGAGGTGCGGCCATCCCCCATGGCCACCTACCTTCTGGGCCCACAGGAACTCCATCACAGTCTGTGTGTTCAGATGGAGCCTGGGTGCCATGCCCTGTCCTCCACAGATATATTTTTTTCTCTTTTTTTAAATTTTTTCTTTTCTCTTCCTTTTTTCTGGTGATTAGTTTGCTTTTATTTGCCTGTTTTTAAACAACTATTATTATTAATACTTTTGTCCTTTTTACTATTATTCTTAATCTTCCCCTCCCAAGTCCTAATTTTCAGCCTTTTTTCTTTTCCCTGTTCCTAGCTGAATTTTTTTTTTAATTTAAGTGTTTTTTTTTCTTCCCCCTTTTTTCTTGTTACCCCATTGCTTGTTTTTCTTTTTGCATTTTTCCCATTTATTTTTCCTTCATTATTCTCCTTCTCTATTTTTTTTTTCTCTCAGTGCCCTATCCTCAGATATTGCAGGTTTTCTTGTTTTTTCTTCTTTTTTTCCCTTTTTTCTTTTTTTGGTTACTGTTCCTGTATGATTACATGGTGTGTTTTTTTGTCCATGTGCTTTTAGTTTCTTGATGGTTAATCAATTGTAATTTGTGTCTAACTGAGTGGGAGGCAACAGCAGTCTCCATAGGACAAAATCACACCCACACCTCCTGCAACTTCACTTACTGAACAAGAGCCACTACCTCCTTCTCCACCAACAGGCCAATGATAAAAACCACCAAGAGGAGCCTGAATCACCCTTGGCTGGTCTTCACAAACAGTTAACAGAGATCTAAATATAACAATGCCACGATGCCTCGGAGCCAAGAGACCTTCACAGTTCACACAAAGAAGCAGGATAAAGTGGTATAAACAAAGAGCAGGATACAGACCCAGAACATGAAGATGCAGCATTGGAACTCTCTGATAAGGAATTCAAAATAATTATCTTTAGGTATCTTCAAAGGATTGAGAGACAGACCAAAAAAA
>NW_006922287.1:171393-202465 GCF_000298275.1 Orycteropus afer afer
ACCACAGCTATGGACATATCCAAAGTAAAATGAGCTTACAAGATTGTAAACAGGGAACCAGAGACATCAATTGGCAAGTGAGGACAATTAAAAATAAAGAGGGAAAAGACTGTGTAGTTACAGAACTTCTAAATGGTGAGGAAGTTAAGAGAGTTGCAAGAGATGACACAACTTTGCTTGCTGAAAGTGAGGATGATTTGAAGCACTTACTGATGAAGAGTAAAGAATATAGTCTATACTATGGATTACATCTCAATATAAAGAAAACAAAAATCCTCACAACTGGTCCAACAAACAGCTTTACAATGGATGTTGAAAAGATTGAAGTTGTCAAGGATTTCATATTATTTGGTTCCACACTCAACAACAATGGAAGCAGCAGTCAAGACATCAGATGACATCTTGCATTGGGCAAATCTTCTGCAAGAGACATCTTTCAAGTGATGAAGAGCCAAGATGTGTCCTTGAAGACTAACCCAAGCCATGGTATTTTCAATCACTTCTTATGCATGTAAGAGCTGGACAATGAATAAGGAAGACCAAAGAAGAGTTGATGCTTTTGACATATGTGTGTTGGAGAAGAATGCTGAGAGTACCATGGACTGCTAAAAGGACTAACAAGCCTGAACTGGAAGAGGTGCAGCTGGAATGCCCCTCAGAAGCGAGAATGACCAGACTTTGTCTCCCTACTTTGGTCATGTTGTCAGAAGGGACCATTCCCTGGAGAAGGATGTCATGCTTTGTGAAGTGGAGGGTCAACAAAAGAGGGGAAGGCCCTCAGCGATATGGATAGAGATGGTGGCTGCAACAATGGACTCAGTACGCAAGGATTGTGAGGCTGGCCCAGGACCGGCAGTGCTTTGTTCTGCTGTGCACAGGGTCACTATGAATAGGAGATGACTCGATGGTATCTAACAACAACAGGAAGCACTGGATCTGGGTCAGGGGTGTCTCTATGCACCATACTATCAATTTAACAAAACCTATGAAAACTTCTAGGGAGAAAAAAAAAAAAAAAAAAAAAAAAACTACCATGTTTTTCTTGTTGAACTTGGACAGGAAAACAATCTTGGCAGCCAGGAAATATTAACATGTTACTGATGTAACCTTTGCTTCTTGGGGTCCCATTCTGTTCAGGGTCATCTTTTCTCACTGGCTGCAGACACTCAGTTTGAAAATTATCCATTGGCTCCCAGGGGAGGGACTTTGCTCTTTCCTCTTGCTGTAGCCAATTACACATCAAGTGTTCTGCCCCTCTTTGAGTGTAATTGTGCTGATCTATAGATGTCATGTTCATGTTTGATTTTCTTTGAATAAAAATTTAGCCTAGAGTCTGTTGATAAGTCTCTAGCTGACATTTTTCCATTTAGTTCTTTCAAAGAATTCATCAAGTGAAGGGGAGCTGTTTGTCCTTCTATGTCAATCCTAAAACACTGATCATCTGTAATAGTCCTTTCACTCTTAACCCTGCCTGAAGACTTTCAGTCCTGAAGCCATCTGAAATATGGCTAAATTGTACCTCTTTCTTCTCATCAGTATACTCTGTTAGACAAAGTACTCACTCATTCTATATGGCGCTCTAGTGGGCACTTGTCAATATTTCCAGATTAAAGGAGATATACAAGGTAGATATTTCAGACTATGACATCTACAGACCAGCTAGAATGTTAACTTGCAGTTCCTGTATTCTCTTCTCAAAAAAATATATGCAAATTCATATATTATCCCACTGTTTTTACCCCTGGTATTAGTTTTCAATTGCTTTTGTAACAATTTTCCACAGACTTAGCAGCTCCAAACAAGCATTTATCATCTTAAAGTTCCAGAAGTCAGAAATCCAAAATGGGTCTTGTTCAGCTAAAATTGTTTCTGACAGGGCACATACATTTCAGGAAGCTCTAGGTGAGAATCCATTATTTGCCTTTTCTAGCTTCTAGAGGCTGCTGTCATTCCTTGGCGCTTGGCCCTTGGCCCCTCCCATCTTCAAGCGAATCCGTCTCACAGTGCTCACTCTCTGGCTTTCTTCTGCCTCACTCTCTCTCTTCTTAAGGGCCCCTGTAATGGCACTGGGCCCACACAGATAACCCAGAATAATCTTTGTATTCTAGGGTCAGCTGATTAGCAATCTTAATTCCTTCTGCAACCTTATTCTCCTTTGCCATGTGACCTCACATATTCACATTTTCCAGGGATTAGCACATGAGCATCTTTGGGAGGGGGCACTATTTCGTGAAAGTAATTATTTTAAAAGCCTAAATCGTCTTCATACCCCAGCTCTACAGAGAAGCAGGCATAAAAGGGTTTTATTTGAAATATGCCAATTATTTCAAAAAACAATGCCAAGATGTCTGGCTTCTTTGATAACTTCCTCTGGATAGAAAGGATTGGCAGAGATGAGGACAAATCATAATTCCATTTTCTAATTGATGTTGGATTCAATAGGCTGATTTGTGTCTATAAAAATTTTAATTAGTAAGTCATCACAGTTTTGGTAAAGTGTCTTCTCAAAGGGATTGTGACTAGTTGAACTAAATGTGATAGTGTGAATTTTATTTTTCTTAAACAGGGATGCACAGATTCTTGTGTGACATTCTTGAGAACAATAGCTCAACAAATTTACTGCCATCTTTCTCCAAGATAATTAAAAACAAAAACAAACAAACAAACATTTCAAAGCATGTTGTGTAGGACATAGCCTATAAGGCAAAGTTTGAGCAACATTCTCTGGAAACAAGGAAAACTCCTAAAGAACATTAAAATTATTACAGTTCCCCTGAAATACAACACATATGGTATAAAACAAATTGACAAGGACTGAAATTTCTAGAAAGGAGCATAATGCACCTAACATTTTAAAATCTATACTTACTGAGAAACATTACTTTTGACAATAAAAAGGAAATGCAAATTATACTAAGTTACTAAATATTAAAAGTCCAATTGAAGCCAGAAGTATATGAATTTCAAATGTGAAGATGCTAATCACTCTTTGTGCATATGCATAAAATGTTTTTATAGCAACCTCATGGGTTGGAGAGAAATTCAGAGGATTTGAAATTAAACAAACACTCACTTGTTCACAGACTTGCACCCTGAAGGAGTACAGTCTGGCTAATGATTTTGTGCTCAGTAATTTGACACTTGTCAATACTGCAAAAGTAAAATTAATAATAATGCTTGCTCTGATCTTATTCTACAACTTTTGAAGCACATACAGGAAAAACTGCCCCAATCACTACCAAAATATTTTCCACATTAAAACCAAACCTACAGATGAATAGGTTGCTGGACACATGATCTGAGTTGAGGAATATCTAGAAAAAAATCTGTCTGTACTGTTATCATACCTGTGATGTATTAGGTAACAGGACCATTCTCTCTTCCTCTTTAAACCACCTATTTCATGGATGGCTAATGTTTGCCCAATAGAAGTATGTCCTTGAATGAAGTACTGTCCTCCAGAGAGTAACATTTTTAAAATGCAAATAATGCAGGAATGTATAATATCTAATATTACAGATAACATTGTCTGAAGTCTAATGATAGGAGCTCTGGTGGTGTAGTGCCTAAGGCACTTGACTGATAATCAGAAGGCTGGCAGTGCAAACCCTCCAGTCACTCCTCAGAAGGAAGGTTGGGCAATCTATTTCCATAGTATTACTGCCTTGGAAACCCAAGGAGGGGTCTCTGTGAGTCAGGTCTGACTGGACGGCACATAACAACAAAAATGTCTAGTAATAGTCTGTTCTGCATTCAGCCCTGGTCTTGCTCTGATTGATGATATTGAGCTTCTCCATCATCTATTACCACAGATATATTTGATTTAATTTGTGTGTATTCCAACCAGAAAGGTCCACATGTATAGTTGCCATTTACGTTGTTGGAAAACAAATATTTGCAAGGAATAAGGCATTGATCTTCAAAATTCTATCCTGCATAACACTGATAACATAGCTTTAAATTTTTAAAGGCAAAACTTGAAAATGCTCTAAGGAGAAATGGACAAGTACACCATTATAGCAGAGCATTTGAAGCACTTTTAACAATGAATAATCAAGGGGGAAAAAAAACTGTAAAATGAAGCAGAGTATAAAAGTCTTATGAATGTCACAATTAACAAGCATCATCTAGTACACGCTTACAGAGCACTGTACATGATAACTTGAGAACCAACATTCATCTTAAATATACATGGATAAAATTTGACATTGAATTTGGCCATAAAATAATTTTAACAGATTTGAAATTATCAAAATTGTAAAGATAAACTTCAGGTAAAAAAATTTCATGTTAAAAATACAATGTTATTAGGTTGACTCTGCTCCAACTCATGTGACCCTGGATACAACAGAACAAAACACTGCCAAGTCCTGTGCCAGCCTCACAATCCTTGCTATGTCTGAGCCCATGATTGCAACCACGATGTCAGTCCATCTCATTGACAGTCTTCCTTTTTTTGCTAACCCTCTACTTTACCAACATGATATCCTTCTCCAGGGACTGGCCCTTCTGACAACATGAACAAAGTAGGTGAGACAGAGTCTAACCATTCTTGCTTCTAAGGAGCATTCTGCCTGCACTTCCTTCAGGACAGATTTGTTGGTTGTTCTGGCAATCCATGATATTTTCATATTCTTTGCAAAGACCACAATGCAAAGGCATCAAAATTCTTCAGTTTTCTTTATTCATTGTTCAGCTTTCCCATGCATATGAAGTGATTGAAAACACCGTGGCTTGGATTACACACACCTTAGTCGTCAAAGTGATATCTTTATTCTTTAACACTTTAAAGGGGTGTTTTGCAGCAGATTTGCCCAGTGCAATACAACATCTGCTTTCTCGAACATCTGATTTCTTGACTGTTGCTTCCATGGGTGTTGATTATGGATCCAAGTAAAATGAAATGTTGACAGCTACAATCTTTTCTCTATCATAATATTGTTTATTGGACCAGTTGCAAGAACACATGAATAAGCAAGAAAAATACTACCTGTGAAAAGTATGGGTTGCACTATAGCAGTGCTCAGAAGAAAATGAGTCCCTTAAATGCTTATTTGAAAGGAAAGAAGGGCAGAATATAAATGTGGAAGACACAAGTTTAAGAAGTTAGAAAAAGAAAATCAAAATAAACCATTGAAAGAAAGGCAACAATAAAAACAAATGTAAGAAGTAGTGAACTGAAAAGCACAATGCAGAAGAGAGTAACAACAAAGTTAAAAGAAAATTCCGTAAAATGACAGATACAATTTACATATCTCTCTCTGCAGTATTTCCCAAGGGTAAAAAAAAAAAAAAAAATGACAAATGACAAATGACAAATAGACATCTGGAATGAGAAAGGGAGCTAAGTGGAAAGGCACCAGAGATTATAAAGAGCATCTTAATCAGTTTTGTGAAATTACTGAAAATTAAGAAAAATTGTGAAATGTCTGTCTAGAAAAAAGTATGAATTGTAAAAAATGGCAAAAGAAATAGAAAAACATTTAGAACCAGTAAAGATGAGTAAAATTTTATCTAAGTTTTTCCACAAAGAAAATATCATTTGCAGGAATGTTAATAGTTAAGATCTATTGTCTATCCAAGGGGTTTTGGTTACCTAGCTCTGGTGATGTAGTGCCTAAAGCATTTAACTGCTAACTAGAAGGCTGGTGGTTCAAACCCACCAGCCACTCCTCAGAAGGAAGATTGAGCAACCTACTTCCATAGTGATATTGCCTCAGAAACCCAAGGAGGGGTTGCTATGAGTCGGATCTGACTCAACAGCAGTGAGTTTGGTTTTTGGTTTTGGTTTAGTACATCTCTGACAGAAATATACCACAAATGGGATGGCTTGAACAAACAAGAGTCTACAATTTTGGAGGCTTTAAGTCCAAGTTCAAAGTTCTAGGCTTGAGGGGCTGGGTGAAAACCCCTCAATCTTGGGCTTCAGCTCTGCCTCCTGCTCCCAGCCCACTGAAGCTGGATGCTTTTCTTCTCTCAGACAGCTGCTGGCTGCTGACGCTGACAAGCCCAAGGTTGACAAGTAAAAAGGCACAGTCCAAATGCTACCAAACAACATGGCAGGCCACTAATTCCAGTCTAGATGAAGTCCCAAGATCAGCAGGACATGGCAGGCTGTTGAACAATGACCTGGCTACATGCAGAGTTCAAGCATGCCAAAAAGCTAGACAGCATTCCCAAACCTGTTTCTTATATACAGGAAACAGACCTCATCCTAAAGCAGCTACTCAGCTGCTCCAGTAGATTCCAACATGGAGTTAATTACCAAGCTCACCGTGGGGAATAACTACATCAAGCTGCCTAGCCATTCAATGAGGCCAAGCCAAGTTGACACACAAACTTAACTACCACAGTCAGGGAACATATAACTGAGAAAGAACCAAAAGACGGAACACTTCCAAACTCGTTTTCTGAAGTTAATGTGATATTAAAATTAGACAAAGGAAGTAGGGGAAAGAAAACTTGTCATCAGTCTTAAGAGTATTATGCTAAGAGCCTAAGTGAAATATTAGCCAATAAAAGAAAAAGAGAATAAACAACTCATGATGAAAATACTTTTATTTCAAGAATGCAAAACTGTTTCCACCTTATAGCTCATGACATTAATATGTTAAAGAATAAAAATTGCACTAATATCTCAAAATATTCAAGAGAAAATATTTTTAGTCAAAATAATACAAATATAATCTCCCCTAACAAATCAAGAAGAAACTTCCTCAACCTGATAATTAAAATAAGGAAAAATTACAAACGTTTCAGCTAAGTATGAAAGGGAAAAGCATTTCTTTTAAAATCAGAAATGGAACCACTGTGGGTACTATTATTACTACTGTTACTACTTCCACTCAATACTGCAGACAACACGCAAGCAAGTCAACAAGAGAGGCTGAACTAGAGAAAGAGCAAGAGATTGTGCCTAAGATGGAAGCCAGTCTTTTTATAATCTAATCTTGGAAGTAACATCTCATTACTTCTGCTGTATTCACTTGTGTAAAGTGAAAAGCGAGACAGGAAGAACTACAGAGTATGTCATTTAGGGATGTAGACTTAGGTGGCTGTGGTTGGTAGCTGCTGTCAAGTTGATTCTGACTCACGGTGACCCTACGTGTGTGAAGTAGAAGTGCACTTAATAATGTCTTCTAGCTGTGACCTGCTGAAAAAGCCTGGGTGGTACAAATGGTTAAGCACTGGACTAGTAACCTGAAGGTTGGCGGTTCAGATTCCACCAAGAGAAGTCACAGAAATAAGGCTTCCGAAATGTCACATTCACTACAGAAAAAGGGAAGGCAATAAGTAATATAAATTTCCAAGAGTACTTATATCTGCAAAAGAAGGAGGCAATGCAAGTGGGGAGGAATATACAACAGGTTTCAAAGTGGTTACCCAGGAATGTGTA
Source organism: Orycteropus afer afer (assembly GCF_000298275.1). NCBI lineage: Eukaryota > Metazoa > Chordata > Mammalia > Tubulidentata > Orycteropodidae > Orycteropus > Orycteropus afer. The sequence goes on from NW_006922287.1 coordinate 178,790, forward strand.
TATTTATTATTTTTCAAATGACAAGTTTATAAATACTCTTTAAAACTCATTGCCATGGAGTTGAACCTGACTCATGGCGACCCCTCCTTGAGTTTCTGAGTCAGTATCTCTACGGAAGTAGATTGCTCAACCTTCCTTCTGAGGAGTGGCTGGTGAGATTGAACTGCCAGCCTTCTGGTGAGCAGTCACATGCCTTAGGCACTACACCACCAGAGCGCCTATAACTACTGAATAAAGCAAATATTTAAAATTATTTTAAGGGTAAAAGACATAATGAGAGGTTCATGGGATCAATGGAGAATCTGAAAGACCAGTTTTGGAAAACTAGCAGGAACTCTGGTAATCTGGTCTACCATGGTCACACTGCACCTGGACACTGGATGTCTGTATAGCCATGGTCACCAGAATAAAAGCTCTACTGACACTGTGATTCCTCGCTGTATCCTTTCTGTCTCCTTTCTTCCTCTTCAACTGCATTCCTTTCTCTTCTGAATAAACAAATAAATAAATAAATCATAACAGGAAATGCTGCTTATCTGTTCATTTATTAAGCAGACAGAGGAGAACAAGTATCTTTTTACTTCTAATTATGCTCTGAGGAACCAGAACGCTTGGAAGTGAGATGGCATGACTTCATCTCACTTACTTTGGATACATTATCAGTGAGACTAATCCCTGGAAACAGACATCATGCTTGGTAAAGAAAAACAGGAAGACCCTCCATGAGACAGATAGACACAGTGGCTGCAACAATGGACTGAAACACAGCAATGATTGTGAGGAAGGCACAAAGGACAGGGCAACGTTTCAGTTATACATAAGATCACTCTGAGTCAGAACAAATTTGATGGCACCTAACAATAACCATAGTGAGAAGTGGGTCTTACCAAAAGCAGCAAACACTCACCACCTAGGCAACCCAATTTACATATAAGAATATGGAGACTTAGAGTATTAAGTTACTTGTCATTGGCCATCCAGCTAGAGAGTGGCGGGATTCAGATTATTAACTCGGGTATTCAGCACACTTCCTCATTTATGCCAAGGTATTTTATAGCCCCGGGACCATTTGTTAAAGATAAGGCAAGGTCAAAGCCTAACAACAGAAGAGGTTTTGTTTGACTTTGTCTCCAATAGGGAAGAATCTTTCAGGTTGGCAGAAGACCTGTTTCATTAAGAACCAGGTTCTCCTCCTATATCACGTGACTGCCTTTTCCCCCACCCATATTTTTGCTGCTGTTGTCATTACTGTTTGTTTGGTGGGCTGATTGGTTGGTTGATTGTCAGTTGTTGTGGGTTTTTCCCCCACTCTCATAATGACACTGTCTTTGGTGTATTAATAAATAAAAACCTTAACTTTCTTTTTTGTGATTATCTTTCCTATATATCCACTTGAAATAGTAATCAATGAAAACACAATGGTCTGTGCAATGTGTGGATGAGTGTATATGTGTGCATGCAAATTCTGGGGCACATACTTTTGGGCACAGAGTGATTAGCATTAAGTTCTAGACAAGTGTATCCATGGTGATGGTATGATGTTACTTTGTAAGTATTTTGGTTCTGTACAAATTATGGCTTCCCATCTGTAAACATGTATTTGGGCAAGCTGTGTTCAGAAAAGAAGATGCAGCAGGAACATATAGTCACCCACTGGCTCAGCCAGATTTTCACTGAATGTCTGAGAGGGAAGCCTAATCCTTGCATGAAAATCATGTCTTTAAGGCACATGAAACTCAAACTGTATTTGAGCAAGTTCATTAACAATCACTTTGCTGTCTGTTGCCATGTAGTTGGCTCCAGTTCATGATAGCCCCCCACACAACAGAATAAAGCAGTGCCTGGTCTTGTAGAATCTTCATAATTATTAGTACATTGGGGCCCACTGTTTCAGCTATTGTGTATTTTCATTACCTTTCAGTCTAGGGGGATCATCCTCCTCTACTTTATCACACACTGTCCTGTTGTGATCCATAACATTTTCAATCCCTAGTTTTCAGAAGCAGATTTCCAGAGGCCTTTCTTCCTAGTCGCCTTAGTCTAGAAGCTCCACTGAAATTTGTCCACCGTGGGTGACCCTTCTGGTATCTGAAATGCCAATGGCATAGCTTCCAGCATCATAGCAACACCAAACCATCACAGTAAGAAATACTGACAGACGATTGTCCTGGGAAGAGATCTGAATAATGACACCAACTTCTTAGCTCAGACCACATATCTTAAGACACAGACAATGGAGACTTCACAGAAGAGCATGCGCCATCATTATACCTTTGGCCACACAAGCAGATGATCATCATCAGATGCAAAAATAAATAAATAAATAACCTAAAGAAGGTTATCAAAACTGATTGCCCAGCCTTTGTAGTCCATTATTCATAAATATGAGTGATCAAGTATGCTGTTCAATTATGAAGTAAGGATAGCATTGCTGATAACATGAGCAAAGCCTTTTAAAGTGGATTTATTATATTTAATTAGAGAATAAGCAAGACTCTCTGGTATCTAATTACTAACATCTTTCCACTTAGATGCTGCAATAAGTAGCCTCTTTCTGTCATATAAAATGACACCAGCTAAAGCCAAAGCTTGATCTTATTTATAACCATTTCATAAAGAAAAACTTTATAATGTCAGAGTCATATAAACAAGTGAATAAATTCTATTAGATGCTGAAGTCACTAGAAATATTTTCAAAATGAATGAGAAAATCAATATCTTAAAAAAATATTGTCTAAAAATGATGTAACAACAAGTTAAAACACGTACATTTATTTTACCTTTGCATTATTAAAAACTGAAATGTCAGTAAGGTAATTTTATACATCTACATCTAATCTACATCTGTAGATAAACAGCTAGATAGATGATAGATAAATAGATGATAGACAGATAGATAGATGATAGATAGATAGATATGGATCTATATCAAACTGGAAATATGCATATATATATATATATAAAGATCTTGTGCCACTTTGAAAGATTCTAGAAGACTCCATTTGAGTTAATCCATGCCTTCAATTAAAATAATACACTTTTCTGTGAATTACAAAAAAAAAAAAAAAAGGAAAAATCTTACAGCAGATTCAGCTCTGGGCTCCCATTTTCCCCATCAGTATGTAAATGTAAATCCCATTAAATATAATGTTTTACAGAAAAACTGAAATTTGGTATGGTTCTATAGTGTTTTGAAGATAGAAGTTTGTGAATTTTCCTGAGGAATATGACTGACTTTCCCTGATTTGTTAACAAACAGAGGGAATTCACCCTACATGTGCATCTAATCACAGCCCTGACAAAGGCCCAAAATCCATTAAATGAGGAAGAGAATGTTTGTTCAATACATGTGCTGCCAAAACTGGATATCCCTTTGCAGAAAAATAAACAAGATTTGTACCTCACACCATACACAAAAACAAACTCCAGATGGATCAAAGACTTAAATGTGAAACCTAAAACCACAGAGTTCAAGGAAAAACTAGGGGCAAATTTAAGGGCCCTAATATATGGCATAAATAGACTATCAAGCATAACTCAAAATGCACAAACTACAGAAGAGAAACTAGATGAATGGGACCTTCTAAAAATTAAATTTTTATGTGCTTCCAAAGACTTCTCCAAAAGAGTCAAAAGAGAACCTACAGTTTGGGAAAAAACATTTGACAGTGACATAACTGACAAGGGACTTATCTCTAGAATTTATAGAAAACTCCAACAACTCAATAACAAAAAGACAAATAACCCAATAAAAAAAGGGGAGAAGACATGAATAGACACTTCACCAAGGAGGATATTCAAGTGGCCAACAAACATATGAAGAAATGCTCATGATAATTAGCCTTTAGAGAGATGCAAATCAAAACAACAATGAGATACCATCTTGCCCCAGCACTAGTAGCAAAGTTCAACAAGACACAAAGTAACAAATGCTGGTGAGGAGGCGGAGAGATTGGGACTCTCATACACTTCTGGTGGGACTGTAAAATGGTACAACCACTGTGGAAAGCAGTATGGTGATTCCTTAAAAAGTTGGAATTAGAAAGACCATTTGACCCAGCCATTCCATTACTAGGTATATATCCTAAAGAAGTGAGAGCCATGACAAGAACAGAAAAATGCACACCCGTGTTAATTGCAGCACTATTTACAATAGGCAAATAATGGAAATAACCTAGGTGTCCATCAACTGAGGAATGGATGACCAAACTGCGGTGCATACATACAATGGAATACAATGCAACCCTAAAGAATAACCTAGAATCTGAAAAACACCAGATAACATGCATGAATTTGGAAGATATTATACTGAGTGAAATAAGTCAATCACAGAAGGACAAATGTTGTATTAGTCCATTATTGTAAAAGTCAAGGAAAGCTTTATCTATGGAGGGAAATTTTCTTTGTTGGTTATCAGGGGTGGGAAATGAGGGTAGGGAACACTGTTAGATATGTAGAGATAAGTACCAGTCGCTAGGACTGATTGTTTCCATGAATCTTCTTCATTCTTCTTTGCTCTGGACGAGGAGGCCCATCATTGCATCTAGATGGGTGCTTGCAAGCTTTTAAGATTCCGGTTGCTACTTGCCAAAGTATGAGGTTGAACAATGTTCTGTGTAGTATTTTATGCCAATTGAACTTGATGTCCCCTGCGACTATGGTCCCAAGTCCATGGGTTCAACTACTTGGTACCTCTGGGTAGCTGGCTGTGACCATGAAATGACTAAAACCTTGTCCCCTGTCAACCTTCTATACACCTGGGAAATCAGATCATACAAATACACTTATGGGACCACTGTCTGCCAACCCTATACATGGTCTTGGGTACACTCCCTGCTTCATAGACATACCTAATAGTTCAGCCTGTCCACCCATCTATCCACCCATACATCTGATTTGCCTTCACTGACAATGCAATACTGTATGTGCGAAAGGGTTCATCTTTGTTGTCTGTACCTCCCATGTACCTCTCTATGCTTTCCTCTTCCTTAATACCACCATGTTGATCACTCACATTTAGTATATTGCCCTTCTCTTCACCCAGATCTTTACTTATCTCTACCTATCTAACAGTGTTCCCTACCCTTACTTCCCCTAGCTGCCTTTCAAGTCTGGAATTGAACCCACACCTGTGGCTTCCAGCCAAACAAAAGGCAAGCATATGAGTTGAACAGTTACCTGAGGTAGATACAATTCTTGTAGAGAACCATCATGGAAGAAAGAAGGGCTGTTTATGCACAGGTGGACAGCACAAGGGGCAGGAGTACATGAAGGGATAGACACAGGGAAGATGTAACTATCAGGAGGAAATGGGAGGGGAGCTGTTGCATTGTGGTAATTTGTAGTCAATGTCATGAGACAAAGTGTATGTGAACTGCTGTATGGAAAGTGAATTTGCTCTGTAAATTTTTACCCAAATCACAATAAAAAAAAAAATTGAAATTAAAAATAAATTGAAAAAAAAAGAATTGATGTTATTGAATAAAGAAGTTGAAGCTGCACTGAAGGAATTTGAAAAAAAAAAAACAAGGCTCAAGGAATTGAAGGGATACCCATTGAGATGTTTTAATAAACAGATGCTCAGCTAGAGGTACTTACTCATCTATACCAAGAAATTTGGAAGGCAGATACCTGGCCAACTGACTGGAAGGGATCCATATTTGTACCCATTCCAAAGAAAGGTGATCCCACAGAATGTGGAAATTACCCAACAATATCATTAATATCACACACAAATAAAATCTTGGTGAAGATAATTCAAAAATGGTTGTAGCAGTATATTAACAGGAAACTTCCAGAAATGCAAGCTGGATTCAGAAGAGGATGTGGAATGAGAGATATCATTGTTGATGCCAGATGGATCTTGGCTGAAAGCAAAGAATTCCAGTAAGATGTTGACTTGTGTTTTATTGAGTATGTAAAAACATTTGATTGCATGGATCATAACAAATTATTGATTACTGAGAAGAATGGGAATTCCAGTACACATAATTATGCTCATGAGGAGCCTGTACATAGACCAGGAGGCTATCATTTAAACAGAAGAAGGGAACACTGCATGGTTTAAAATCAGGAAGGGAGTGCATCAGGGTTGTATTCTTTCACCATACTTATTCAGTCTGTATGGTAAGCAAATAATCTGAAAAGCTGGACTGTATGAAGAAGACCATGGCATCAGGATAGGAGGAAGACTCATTAACAACTTGATATATGCAGATGACACAACCTTGCTTACGTAAAGTGAAGATGACTTGAAGTACATACTGATGAAGATTAAAGACTGCAACCTACAGTATAGATTACAACACAACATAAAGAAAACAAAAATTCTCAAAACTGGACCAATAAGCAGCATCATGATAAATGGAGAAGAGTTTGAATTTGTCAAAGATTTTGTACTACTTGGTTCCACAATCAATACCAATGAAAGCAGCAGTCAAGAAATCAGACTTCATATTGCACTGAGCAAATCTGTTGCAAAAGTCCTCTTTAAAGTACTGAGCAGCAAAGATGTCTTTTGGAAGACTAAGGTGTGCATAACCCAAGCCTTCTTATTTTCAATAGCTTCAAATACATGTGAAAGCTGGATACTGATTAAGGAAGACAAAAGTAGAGTTGATGCTTTTGAGTTGGGGTGTTGGGGAAGAACACTGAAAGTACCATGGACAGCCCGAAGAACGAACAAAGCTGTGAGAGATACAGAAGTGCCAGCAGTGCAGCCAGAATACTCCTGGGAAGTGAGCATGGCCTGCCTTCTCCTCACACACCCTGGTCATGTTATCAGAAGGGACTGTTCCCTAGAGAAGAGTATCATGCTTGGTAAGGTGGAGGTCAGTGAAAAGGGGGAAGACCCTCAACAAGATGGATTGCACAGTGGCGGCAAGGACGGGCTCAGGCATAGCAAGTGTTGTGAGAATGGCGCCCGACTGGGAGGTTTATCATCTGTTGCACATATGGTTGCTATGAGTTGGAGCCAACTAAAAGGACCTAACAACACCAACCTGGCCTGGTAAGGCCCAAAGGAGCTGTCTGTGTTTTCTGTCATAAAACCTTAAGAACTGAATTCCTGCAGAAGTCCTCATACATTAACTAGACACATCACCCTCCGCACAAACATAGTTCTCACATGAAAAAATCAGATACATGACCAAATAATGCAACGCATATCTTATTTCTGTGCATGGGCCTTGTGAGAATGCAGAATTCAAGTGTCCTGGAAGTCAGAAGAGTCAGAAAGTAAAATGTCGAGGATCTTGGAACATCCCAAATCAGGATTAGTAGCCTGAAAGGAATGGACAAGCACAGCATATGAGCCTTTTACTGTAAGACTTCATTAGACTACCACAGTTCCCTGCAAGGCCATAAGCTGTAGGAAAGTTAGGCTGATGCAAAACTGAAGAGGCCTTGTCCTAGAATTTGCAGGAGGGAGTCAGATAAAGAAGGAAGGAAAGGAGACAGATCAGAAGTTTCTACCAATTAGGAATTTCACATCTAGGGGAGCAAAACTCCATTAGAGCTACACGGAGAGTGAGGATGTTTAGAATTATCCATATGCAAGCCCATAAAAATAGGATGGTGGCTTATGTTGCTGTAAGGTGCCATCGATGTCTTGTCTGGGGATTTTTACCTCTCATAAAGTGTTCAAACGAAGTGAGATGAAGTTTCACAATCCTCACCTCTAAGGAGATTTCTAGCTGTATATCTTCCAAGACAGATTTGTTCATTCTTTGGGCAGTCGATGGTATATTCAGGAAAAGGAGAATGACAGAGTTCGATAAAAAAAAAAAAAAAAATACGATGTAATTAAAAAGGTGGGAGTTAGGAGGGAATGAAAAATTAATACAAATCCAAAGGAGGAAGGTCAGTGAAACTAGAGATAAGGATGCTAAGGCAGGCAGCAATTATCTTGCTCCTCTCTGGCTCTTTGTCCCACAGAGACGCTAACGACCTGGTGGTGGGTTACCTGGTGGGCTGACATATCCATTGTAAAGAAGACACCTGGAGATCATGGCAAGTCATCAAAATAAATTATACCAGAGTGGTACAATTTAAGGCCCAGTGGCAGCCAGACATAGTTAAGTTCAAAGAATTTTTCCAGTTCCAGTGGCCCAGACAATTGCTACCTCCATTAAATTCTCTCTCACATTCTTCTTCTATGCCACCTTTTTTTGCTTTTGTCCCCATAGCAAGTCGACTTTCCCCCTATCCTTTCTGTTTCTTTTCTCTTTTGCATTTTTTTCTCTTTTCATCACTCAATAGTTCTATCAAGAGATTTACCTTTTAGCTGCCATGCCCTTAGATCAATTTTCTACATTAGTTTTTGGAGTGAGATGGCAGACAGAAAGGAAACTCAGTAACGCCAGATTGATTTAACGTTGAGTCCAGAAATGGATCATTTGGAGACTGGCAACTCTTGTCGTGTTTGAAAGGTCACCAGAAAGAAATGGATTTTGATTTATTCCAAGAGGAATAATATGCCGACACTGACTCATGATGGAAAGCTGTACCAATCTAGCAAAAATGAGAGTTGGAAAAAAGGGGGGGGGGGTGAAAAGAAAGATAGATCTTATTGCTCACCCAGAATGGATTCTTGATGTAAATGCTAGAATTCCCTCTCTTGTTTCACCAGAAAATGTATTAAACATACAGGTAGCACACATATTTTCCAAGAAAACAGAAAGTGAATCAGATAATCTCTAACCTAGCTACAGCTATAAAAGTTAATCTGATTCCAGATGAGGCCAAGGTGAAGATGTGAGATAACCAGCATAGTTGTTACTGGATGCTAGAATCCACATGCATGTCGTCAAATATGTGCATCAAACACTATTAGTGAAACCAACAATAACTGCATTTGGAGGTGATAGAGCCAGGTTAAAAGTCCCTTCACACCACCAGACTGCTGCAGTGGATAGTATCTGGGGCCATCAGTGGCACAGGAACCTGAGGTTGCATCACTAGAGCTGGACAGGCAACTCCCCTTGTTAGGACAAGGCAATCACTGTCTCAGAAATATAGATGTCTCTGCCTCAAAGATCCCTCCTTATTCAATGTCTTCTAAAATGAACTTTGGGCCAGATGCATTTGAATGATGGTGCTGAGGTCATGGGCCAGCTCCCCAGGTGCAAAGTAGGTAGGAAAAGTGAATTCTTAGTTTATGGGCCAAATTCCTTTTTAGCTGTACCCCTTGCCACTTGTACAACCAGTCCCTTCTCTAAGCAATTTTGATCTTTGGTCCCAAAGAGTCCATGCAATATCATGTCTTAAAGCTATAGTCATGCTGTTTTCTTTGCCTAAAATAACCTTCCACATTTTCTGATAGAAAATGAGCTACTAACTCATAGCTGATGAATAAAGTGTAACCTTAGGTCAATCCCAATCCAACAGACTGAGGCAGAACTAATGGTTTTTAAATTTCATATATGTGTTGCAGTGTATCACTAGTATTTACTTAAACATATGCCTCTCCCAGTAGAGGGTCAGTGGCATTGCCTTATTCATCTTTGAAAGCCTAGTAATTTAAATAGTGTTTTGTCCACAACCACTCTTGTTGAGTTGCTTCTGGCTCATGTCAACCTCATGCATGTCAGAACTGTGGTCTACAGGGTGGTCAACGACGGTTTTCAGAAACAGATCACCAGGCATTTCTTCGCAGGTGCCACTCGTGGACTCAAACCTCCACCCTTTTGGTTTGCAGCTGGGCATGTTAACTGTACCACCACTCCATAGGGTTCTACCAATGTTTGATGAGTGAATGATGCTGGCTTAAGTCCATCTTCTCTATGAAACACCCTCATAACAAGACTTTGGGTGCATTACCTAATCAATATTAAATATTTTTAACGTGATTTGGGGAATATCTTCCTTTTACTGACTCTTATCATTCAGTGCACCTAATTTTCACAGATGTATTTATTTGAGGCTCACTTTTAAGTACTGCCTATAGCATTGGTTAGAAATTGTAACACAGCTCATGATGTAGATTTGAGTTATGTGTAGGCTGCCCTTCAGTCCTGATTTGAAGATAACTGGTATATATAAAAAATGTTATGGTTGGACTCCAGATAGATGTTTGAGAACTGAGGTTTTGTGATTGTAGTATGAAATGAGTAAGAAGAAAGAGTTAGTGATACTAGGATTGGATATAATCTTAGTTGGAGAATTTACTGAGCCACCTTCTCCATCCTAGTTTAATTTAATAGTCATATACCTCCCACCCCTATCCCCCAAAAAAGAGAGATTAGATTTCTGAGGGCAAGTTAAGATTTTTAATAAATGACATATGTTCCCAGTGTAGGTCTCTCAAAATGTAGTTATATATAAGAAATATTTAATGAGCCAACAGTCTTTCACCTGTTGGGCATTAAAATATGACATGTAAGAGTTTATAGACATTAAAATCCGGAGCCCTGTGCTCTTGTGAAGAATTCCTCCCATCACCTTCTGCCCTCTGTGTAGCATTTGAAGGATACTGAGTAAAAATGTTCCCTCATGCACAGCCCATTTGTATTATACAGGACATCTGTAAAGCCTCCTAGGCTTTTCCCTTGATGTTTGGAACTCCAAAGCTGACTGTAAAAGGTTTCAATGGTGCTAGATCTTATATTAATGAATGTATTCATCACATCAAAGGGCTTTTTTCAATTAAGTAGAATTCAGGGCTGTGTACATTTTTTTAAAAAATTGTAACCTTCCTAGCGCATCTTTCAAGGTAAAGTTTGTGTTCATAGAGACATATTAAGCTCTGCTACCTTACTAATATGGTGCAGGAGGCAAGTGATAAAAATAAATGCTAATCAGAACAAAGCAGAGTTGGCTGGAATAGGCTCAGCGTGTGCACTAAAGAGCAAGAAGGTGACTCCCATGCTTTTGATGACATTTAGGCAATAATGGCGGTACATGGGGGAGAGAGGATCATCTGAAATCATTAAAGATTGAAGGAGCCTGGCACTGCAAAAGAGTGCAACAGTGTCGTGTGACAATTATTTTGTCTACAAGCCTCCCGATTTGACATCTACCGTTTCCGTGAGATCTCTTCTCTCTCTTCACACTAATGCAACTTCAGTTTAAACTCATGTTCCCACTTTGGCTTTCTGGTGATGTTAGTGGCTGTGGAATCAGGTGTAATTCATGGCAACCTTATGAAGGACGGAAGGAAATGTTATCCATTCCTGCACCATCCTCATGCTCTTTGGTATGTCTGAGCCCGTTGTTGTGTCTCTGGAACAGAGTGTTATGCTTGGTAATGTGGAGGGTCAATGAAAGATGGGAAGCCCCTCAATGAGATGGATTGACACGGTGGCTGCAGCGATGGGCTCAGATACAGCAGGGATGGTGATGCTGGCCCAGGACCAGGCAGTGTTCCCTTGTGTTGGACATATGATCGCTGTGAGTCGGAGACAACTCGATGGCACATAACAACAACAACAACAAATTGTTATGCCTGTTGTATCAATCTATCTCAGTGATGGTTTTCTTTGTTTTGCTGACTCTCCACTTCACAAAACATGATTTCCTTTTCTATCAATTGGCTTTTACTCATGTAAATACTAAAGTAAATAAAAAAAATAAAAGTAAATAAGAGGAAGTCCCACCATCTTTGCTTCTAAGGAGCATTCTGCTAGTATTTCTTCTAATTTGCTCATTCTTCTCGTAGAACATGCTCTATTCAATATTTTTCTCCAACACCAGAATTGAAATACATCAATTCTAGCCTTTTATTTTATGTCTTTCCTTGATGAGTATACTTCCTCCATCTCACTATACAGAACACTGTGAAGTGAATTATCCTAATATGTAGACCAGATGATGTTATTTCACTATTGAGAACAAAACTCTAAGGGCCCTATATTGCTTATGATGTGAATCCAGATGTCCAGATTCTTTTGTGACGATCTGAATGTCTTGGTCCTATGTGACTTTTTGATCTTATCTCTTATTCTCTGTCTTCCCACTTTCCACCTCCAGATGTAACAGTTAACATAGATTAGGCTCTGTTGCAGCTACAGGCAACCACATCCCAAATTTCAGTGGATTTAATCCACAATGATTTATTTCTCCTTCTCACTTCATGCCCTCTCTGTGTTGGCCAAGGGACTCTGCTCATTGTCATCACTCAGGGACCCACCAAACAGAGCAATCACCTTGCAAACACTATTAGGGAAAAATGTGAAGAGTCACATAATTGCCATTCAAGTTTCACTGGACTGTTTTTCTCACAGTCAAGCCCAACTTCTTGTAGGTGTGGAATTTTACTACATGCCCGGAAAAAAAGCAAAACATTTCATATCAGAGTTAATTAACTCTCCAGCAACCTTATTTAAACTGTGTGTCTGATTTTTGATTAGTCTTTGGCCACTTTCTCAAAATGATTGTTTCCTCCATGTTATTGTTAGGTCTCATAGAGTACAGTCTGATTCACAGTGACTGCACATACAGCAGAATAACATGCTGCCTGGTCCTGAGCCAACCTCACAGTCATTTCTCAAATGTTGCAGCCACTATGCAATCCATCTCATATGGGGTCTTCCTCCTTTTTGTTGACTCTCTACTTTACCAAGCACAACGTCCTTCTCTAGGGACTGATCCCTCCACAGTTCAAACTATGCGAGATAGAGTTTCACCATCCTTGCTACTAAGGAGCATTCTAGCTGTACTTCTCCTGAGATAGATTTGTTCATTCTTCTGGTAGTTGATGTTCAATGTTCTTCACCAACAATATAATGCAAAGGCATCAACTCTTCCTCAGTCTTCCCAGCTTTTACATACATATGTTGTTTTGTTAGCTGTCACTGAGTCATCTCCAACTCACAGCAACCCCATACACAGCAGAATGAAACACTGCCCAATCCTGCCCCAGCTCCATAATTCCTGCTATATTTGAGAGCCCATCACCGCAGCCACTGTGTAAATCCATCTCATTGATGGCCATTCCCCCTTCTGTTGACCCTCTACCTTATGAAACACGACATACTTCATCAGGGATCAGTCACTTCTGATAACTTTACCAAACTAGATGAGATGAAGTCTGGCCATTCTCATTTCCAAGGAACATTCCAACTGCACTTCCTACAGGACAGATTTGTTAGTTCTTTTAGCAGTCCATGATACTTTCAGCATTCTTAGCCAGCACTACATCTCAAAAGCATCAATTCTTCTTCGATCTTCCTTATTCATTGTCCAGCTCTCACATGCTTAAGAGGCAATTGAAAATATGGCTTAGGTCAGTGCACCTTAGTCCTCAAGGAGATATCTTTGCTGTTCAGCACTTGAAAGGGGTCCTTTGCAGCCATTTTGTCCAGTGCTATATGTCTGGGAGCTCTGGTAGCATAGTGCCTAAGCCACATGACTGCTAACCACCAGCCAGTTCAAACTCACCAGCTGCTCCTCAGAAGGAAGATGGGGCAATCTACTTCTGTAGTGATACTGCCTTGGAAACCAAAGGAGGGGTGACTATGAGTTGGGTCCAACTCGACAGCACATAACAACAACAACAACAACATATGTCATCTGGTGTCCTGACTCCTGCTTCCATTGATGTCTATTGTAGAATCAAACAATGTGAAGTCTTTGACAACTTCGATCTTCTCTCCATTTGTTCTGATGCTGCTTGTAGATCCAGTTGTGAGGATTTTTGTTTGATTTATATTGAGATGTAATCCATACTGCAGACTTTAGTCTTTGATCTCCATCAGTAAGTGCCTCAAATCATCCTCTTTCAGCAAGCAAAGTTGGGTCATCAGCGTATCGCAGGTTGTTAATGATTCTTCCTCCAATCCTGTTGCCACATTCTTCTTTATATAGTCCAGCTTCTCAGATTATTTTCTCAGCATATTGATTGAATAAGTATGATGAAAGGGTACAACCCTGGAGCACTCCCTTCTTGATTTTAAATAATGCAATGTCCCCTTGTTCTGTTTGAACAACAGCCTCCTGGTCTATGTACAGGTTCCTCATGAGTACAACCAAATGTTCTGGGTTCCTGTTCTTCTCAATGTTATCCACAATCTGTTATGATCCACACAATCAAATGTTTTCGCACAGTCAATAAAACACAAATAAACATCTTTCTGGTTTTCTTTGCTTTGAGCTAAGATCCATCAGCAGCTATGATATCCCATCTCTCATGTCCTCTTCTGAATCCAGTCTGCACCTGTCAAGTTCTCTGTGAATATACTACAGCAACTGTTTTTGAATTATCTTCAGTAAGATTTTATTTGCATGCAATATTAATGATATTTTTCAATAATTTCCACATTCTTTGGGATCACCTTTCTTTGAAATGGGGGTATAAATATGGATCTTCTCAGTCAGTTGGCCAGGTAGCTGTCTTCCAAATCTCTTGGCATAACTGAGTGAGTGCCTTCAATGGGGCATCTGTTTGTTGAAACATGACAATGGGTATTCTATCAACTGCTGAAGCCTTGTTCTTTGCCAATTCCTTCAGTGCAGCTCTGACCTCTTCCTTCAATACCATTGGTTCTTGATCATATGCCACCTCCTGAAATGGATGAACATCAACCAGTTCTTTTTGGGATAGTGATGCTATATATTCCTTCCATCTTCTTTTGTTCCATCTTCTTTTGATGCATATTGCATCATTCAATATTTTGCCCATAGAATTTTTCAGTATTGCAACTTGAGGCTTAAATGTTTTTCTCAGTTCTTTCAGCTTGAGAAATGCTAAGCATGTTCTCCCCTTTTGGTTTTCTTACTCCAGGTCTTTGCACATTTCATTACAGTAATTGGCTTTGTCTGCTTGAACTGCCCTTTGAAATCTTCTGTTCAGCTCTTTTATCTTGTCATTTCTACCATACATATGAAACAACAGAAAATACTGTCTTGAGTCAGGCAGGCCTTAGTCCTCAATGTGGTATCTTTGCTTTTTAACATTTCAAAGAAGTCTTTTGCTGCAGATTTGCCCAAAGCAACATGTTATTTAATTTCTTGACTGCAACTTTCATGGGAATTGATTTGGGTCCAAGTATAATGAAATCCTGGCAGCTTCAAGCTTCTCCATAATAACCTGAAACTCCTACCCATGGAAATTCATATGAAATAACATCACCTCCACAAGCATTCCCTGAGTTTCCTTCCATTGTAAGTAGATTTCTCTTTTCCAAATATCATCATGCTCACTTTGTCTCTCACAACACTCAACACAAGTTATTGTGTTCTCATTATTTTTGGAATTCTTACTGGTGGCATAGTGCCTAAGGCATTTGACTGCTAACCAGAAGGCTGGTAGTTCAAACCCACCAGCCACTCCAAGGAAGGAACATTTGGCAATATACTTCTGTAGTGATACTTCCTTGACATCACTCAGCGTCACTATGAGGCAGATCTGGTTCTATGGCAGTGAGTTTTTTTTTTTTTTTTTTTTTTTCCCTTTGTAAGTACTTGCATTCCTTGGAAAATCCATGTTAGTGATAACAATGTGTTATGCAAAATATTTGCTGATTTAGTTGTTTGTTAAAAGAATGAATGAAAGTTTATCTGAGTGAGAGTATGAAATAGGATGATTGTTATTGATAATGTCACCATTTATATTATAATTACATGCACATATCTCTTGTTATTTAAATCTAATTGTTGGACAGAAATATGTTCTTTGAAATTTCACATACGTTGAATTATTGATAATGATAATTATTGTTAAATTACACATATTTACATTCATACATAGAGAAAGATACAGCTATATTTATCCATGTTGTTGTTAGGTGCTGTTGAGTCAGGTTCGATTCATAGTGACCTTACGTACAACAAACAAAACACTGCCAAGTCCTGTTCCATCCTCACATTTCTTGCTGTGCTTGAACCCATCATTGCAGCCACTGTGCCTATCCATCTCACTGAGGGCCCTTCACTTCTTTGTTGACCCTCTACTTTAGCAAGCATGACATCCTTCTCCAGGAAATTGTCCATTCTGACAACATGACCAAAGTAGTGAGACAGAGTCTGGCCATGTTTGCCTCCAAGGAGCATTCTGGCAACACTTCTTCCAGTACAGATTTTTTGTTCTTTGGGCAGTCCATAATATTTTCAGTATGCTCCAGCAACACCTCGATTTAAAGGCATCAACTCTTGCTGTTGTTGTTGTTGTTATGCACCATGGAGTCAGATCCCACTTATAGCAACCCCTCCTTGGGCTTCCAAAGCACTATCACTATGGAAGTAGGTTGCCCCATCTTCCTTCCGAGGAGTGGCTGGTGGGTTTGAACCGCCAGCCTTCTGGTCAGCAGTCAAGTGCCTTCGGCACTACGCTACCAGAGCTCCCTTGACTCTTCTTAGGTCTTCCTTATTCATTGTTCAGCTTTCACATGCATATGAAGCTACTGAAAATACCATGTCTTGGGTAAGGCATACCTTAGTCTTCAAAGTGACATTTTGCTTCTTAACACTTTAACAATATATTTTGCAGGAGATTTGCCCAGCCCAGTACAACATCTGATTTCTTAACTACTGCTTCAATTGGTGTTGATTGTGGATTCAAGTAAAATGAAACCCCTCACAACGTCAGTCATTTCTCCATATAATGTGTTGTTGCTTATTGGTCCAGTTGTGAGGATTTTCATTTTGTTTATGTTGAGGTTTAATCCATATTGAAGCCTGCAATCTTTGATCTTCATCAGTAAGTGCTTCAAGTCATTTTCAGCAAGCAAGGTTGTGTCATCTGCATACCACAGGTTACTAATGGTTTTTCCTCCAAACCTGATACTGCATTCTTCTTCATATAGTCCCACTTCTCAGATTATTTGCTCAACATACAGATTGAATAAGTATGGTGAAAGGATACAACCCTGATGTACACCCTTCCTGATTTTAAATCGTATAATATCCCCTTGTTTTGCTTGGACAACAGCCTCTTGGTCTGTGTACAGGTTTCTCATGAGTGTAATTAAGTTTTCTGGAATTCTCGTTCTTCTCAATGTTATCCATAATATGTTATGAGCCACACAGTTGAATGCCTTTGCATAGTCAATAAAATACAAGTAGACATCTTCCTGATATTCTTAACGTCCAGCCAACATCCATCTGACATCAATCATGATATAAATCCCTTGTTCCACATCCTGTTTTGTATCCAGCTTGCATTTCTGGAAGTTCTCTGTCAATATACTGCTACAACTCTTTTTGAATTATCTTTATCAAGATATTACTTGCATGTGATATTAATGGTATGGTTTGTTAATTTCAACATTCTGCTGGATCACCTTTCTTTGGAAAAGGCACAAATATTGATCCCTACCATTCAGTTGGCCAGGTAGCTGTCTTCCAAATTTCTTGGCAAAAACAAGCACCTCCAGCACTGCACTCATTTGTTGAAACATGTCAATGGGTACTCTGTCAATTTCTGAAGTCTTGTTTTTTGCCAATTCCTTCAGTGCAGCTTGGACTTCTTCCTTCATTACCATTGGTTCTTGATCATCTGCTACCTCCTGAAATAGTTGGATATGGACCAATTTTTAATGATACAGTGACTCTGTGTATTCCTTCCATCTTCTTTTGATGCTTCCATCATCACTCAATATTTTGCCCAAAGAATCTTTCATTATTGCAACTTGAGGCATGAAGTAATATTCTTCAATTTTTTCAGTTTGAGAAATGCCAAGCATGTTCTTCCCTTTCGGTTTTCTAACTCCAGGGATTTGCAAATTTCATTATAATACTTTACTTTGTCTTCTTGTGCTGACCATTGAAAGCTTCTGTTCAGTTCTTGTATATCCATGTATCAATATATATCCTGGCATGATCACAGTTGTATGTCAACTTGGCTGGGCCATGTTCTCAGGGGTTTGACAGTTATGATGTACTCATCTCCCATGATGAAATCTGATATAAGTTGATCACCTCAATGATGCCATCTGCTCTGATGCCACCATGATCTAATCAGTTGAAAGGGAATTTCTCCAGAGGTATGGACTGCTTCCAATGTACATGGACATTTTGGCAAAGCTTTATGGCCTTTTGTTATATCTAGATCTTTCATCTGGCTTGTCATCATGTGACCTCTGGTTCTTGGGACTTGAGCCAGTGGGTTGCCAAATTGCCTGATGCTCTTGGGATTTGTCAGCCTCCATAGCCCATGAGCCAGCCATTTGCCATCTTACTTGCCATCTCGGGTTCATGAGCCCCTGCAGCTACGTGAGTCAGGAGAAGCCTTCAGCCCAACATCCAAACCATGGACTATGGACTTGCTAGTTTCTACTGCTGCAGGAGCCATTTTCTTGAGAGAAATCAGTCTCTTTCTCTCTCTTTATATATATATATAAGCTTCACTGGTTTTGCTTCTCTATAGAGCCCAGCTTAAGGTATATCTACATTTATATGAATGTATATTTTTCCAGAAGAACTATGTGTTTACATCATTACAAAATATTTAGGGCAATTTGGCAATACTTATCAAACATCTCCAAAATGATCATGCCTTTTGATCTTCCCTTTGTATTTCTAGGACTCCTATGGAACTAGTTGGTTGTTGTTGTTGTTGTTGTTATGTGCCATCAAGTTGGACCTGACTCATAGTGACCCCTACTTGGATTTCTGAGTCAGTATCACTACAGTAGTAGATTGCCCAACCTTCCTTCCAATGGAACTAGTTTAGCGCACATAAAATGATTTATGCATTGTATATAGTGAAATTAAGTGAATTATTATTTATAGTAACAAAAATTAGAGGAAATGTACAAGAGGAAATTGGTTAAGTAAATTGTGATACACTGATATGAAACTCTAAAATATAATTTAATCCATTAGACATCATGACACCAGTACATGTTTCACCTTAAATGATAGATCTCGTTTTTGTTTTTGTTTTTACTCTATTATCAGGAAGACAAAACATACTGTACTTGCATTAAAAAAAAGAAGAAGAAGAAGAAATAAAGAAAGAAAATAAAAATAAAATAAAATAAAAATTACCAAATAATTTCTAAGTTAAAAAAATCTATAAAAGCAGGTATCTTATCAGAACCACTTAATAGCAATTAAAAGATGGCCATTAAATTCATTATGGCACATGAGTAAATTACATAAATAAAATATGCTAAAAATTTTAACCCAAAATTGAAAGCTATGAACTAAACCACTGGCCAAGTACTGTATCTGTCAGAGAAATGGTGGCCTTTGCATGTCATTCCTCCAGTGAACTGGAAAAGTACAAGCAAGAAAGTCTAACTTCCACACCAAAAGGGGAAGCCAGCTGATAAGACATTTCTCATATTTATCAAAACACAAAATAAAACCTACCCTGTGAGCACTTAGGGACCGCTAGTCCAAGCATTCTACAAGTATTCATCCACTTAAGGCTCTGAGGGTTCTACCACTGCATCTATGATACAGATGATGACAGAAAGGCAGGGAGACTCATAACTCCACTCAAGATAATAGCTAGAAAAAGGCTGGACTGGGAACTGCATCAAGGCAATCTGTCTCAAAGGCCATGATCTAACTTATACTGCCCTCAGTAATTCTATAGATTCTCATCTTAAAAGGAAACAGCCTGAATTGTTAAGTCAAAATTTAATCCCAAGAACCACACCAAAGCTTGTGATCTCCCACTACTATCATCTACTGAAGAACAAGGTCTCCAACCAGGGGGGAGACTTCCAGAACATGGTAGCACTGCACCCCACCTAACTGTAAATCCCAACTCCAACCATACCTGGCCCTCTATATTCAGTTTACATGAACGGCACACCACTGCATCACAGTCTATCAGATCAGACTTGGATTTTCCAGGAAACACTGGCATCCAACCAGGATGATAAGGTTCAGTTACCAGCTATTACCATGGAAGCTTTAAGTGGCTCGATGTCCAAGGACTTGAATATGGCCAGGCTCCTTTCACAGAACACACAACCGTAATGTATACTGCACTGAAAATTTACTTATTGTCCTTTTGGATAGAAATAGGAATTTATTTGCTGGGAAGGATGATCCCATGATACTTCTCTTGGAACCAGAGCATGGCCTCCTCTTTGATGATTCTGTATTTCACCCCAATGCAGCCTGTCCTGAACTTCTTGTCTGCAGTGCCGAAACCTGGCCCACACGGCACCACATAGAAGCCCAGGCCATAGATACCTATGCTAGGGTCATACCTGATCCCCAGAACAATATATTCCTGGATCCCAAAACCAAAGTTTCCAGTATCAGAGAAATTATTTTTTCTTAACTCATACTCCCCCACCTTTAGACCTTTCTTCAAGATTTCCTCTCCTTGGCCCCATGGACTGTGCAGTGGATGGCATTTTTTTTTTTTTTTTTCATTTCTCCTAATGTCAAAGGATCTGACAGTGTATCTAGCTTTGGAGAACACAGGGGTCTGGCCTGTGAGCTGTCCAACAGCTGGGCTGCCTGAGTCCGTCTGCCTCCACTATCCCTGACGCAGATGTTGAGGCAGAGTTGCGGATGCAAAGTTCTCACATGGAGTTCTCTTTTTCACCTTGATCCTGCACCATCATGAAGAACAGGAAGAGCACAAATCTAGTTTTGAAACAACATTATTTAAAACAAATGTAAAAACAAAATGATTTAAAAAGTCCAAATTTTGTTCAAATAGGTGTGCATCTGTATGCAATGTCTATATTTGGGTATATGTGTATTTTCAATTATAAAATATTAAAAGACAGCATCATCGTGGTAGCATTAAAGATCATTTTATTTTTATTTTATGTTTCAACTTTTCCTGCATTAAAACCTTTATATAAATATATATTACTTTTGTCATAAAAATACAATAAATAAATATCCGTTTTGTGTTCAAATTATCTTAATATAGATAAATGTCACCACTCATATGGAAACATAAGCTAAATAACATTTCATTTTGAATACAGCTTATTTTTAGTAAAGAACTGAGAGGTGGGAGAAGATATGGCATGTTGGCCATTCCCATGATGCAATTCTCAACTGAACTCTTTCTGTTTTAATTGAAACTGAGATGCCATCAGTTGTAAGGAAAACCAGAAATCCTCACAGCCATCAAGATGATTCTAATCTGTAGTGATCCTTTAGGGCAGAGCAGAAGTGCCTCACAGGGTTTCCAATGTTATAAATCTTCACAGAAGCAGACTGCCACATATTCCTCCCACAGTGGATTTGAACCGCTGACCTTTTGCTTAGCAGCCAAATGCTTTAAACAATACACCACCAGATTGACTTTCACTTATGCTATTGTTGTTGTTAGGTGCCATTGAGTAAGTGTTGAGCTATTGCAATCCTACGTGCAACAGAACAAAACACTATCTGTTCTGAACCACCTTCACAATCCTCGTTATTCTTGAACCTATCATTGCAGCCACTGTGTTAATCCATCTTATTGAAGGGCTTCCCATTTTTTGCTGACCCTCACTGTACTAAGCATGACACCCTTCTCCAGGTACTTGTTTCTTCTGATAACATGACCAAAGTAGGTGAAATGAAATCTGGCCATTCTGGCTTCTAATGAACATTTCATCTGCTGCACTTTCTCCAATATAGATTTGTTCATTCTTCTCCCCTACCACCAAAAAAAAAAAAAAAAACAAACCTCAGTGCCATTGAGTCAGATCCAACTCATAGCGACCCTTCCTTGGTTTTCCCAGGCAGTATCACTACAGAAGTAGATCGCCCAATCTTGTTCCAAAGAGTGGCTGGTGGGTTTGAACCACTAGCCTTCTGGTTAGCAGTCAAATACTTTAGGCACTATGCTACCAGACACCAAAATTCAAAGACTTCAATTCTTCTCTGTGTCTTCCTTGCTCATTGTCCAACACATATGAGACATATGAGATGATTGAAAATACCATGGCTGGGTTTAGGCGCATCATAATCTTCAAAATGACATCTTTGCTCTTCAATGCTTTAGAGGTCTTTTGTAGCAGATGTGCCCAGTGCAATATGACCTCTCATTTTTTGATTGCTTTTTCCATGAGTATTGATTGTGGATCCAAGTAAAGTGAAATCTTTGACAACTTCAATCTTTTCTCCATTTATTGTGATATTGAGTATTGGTCCAGTTGTGAGGATTTCTATTTTCTTTATGTTGAGGTATAATCCATATTGAAGACTGTAGTCTTTGATCTTCATCATTAAGTTCTTCCAGTCCTCTTCACTTTCAGCAAGCAAGATTGTGTCATCTGCGTATTGTAGGTTGTTAATCAGTCTTCCTCCAATAATGATGCGATATTCTTCTTCATATAGTCTAGCTTCTCAGATTATTTGCTCAGTGTACAGATTGAATAAGTATTATGAAAGGACACACACATTTCCTGATTTCAAACTGTGTAGTTTCTCCTTGTTCTGTTACAATGACAGCCTCTTGATCTATGTCAGGTTCCTCATGAGCACAATTTAGTGTTTTGGAATTCTCATTCTTCACAATGTTATCAATATTTTTTTATGATTTCAATTATAAGAGAGAATATTAATTCTCTCATAATGAAATAATTATAATATAATATATATTCTTATAATATAAGAAGGAAAGAAAAAAAAAACCTACAGTTAATCCAAAATCAGTGTTAAGTTATCTAAGCTTTAATTAAAAGTTTCTTAAAATATAGCCAAAGTTGGTTTCTGACTCATAGCAACCCCTCCTTGGGTTTCTGAGGCAGTATCTCTATGACAGTAGATTGCCCAGTCTTCCTTCCAAATACATACATTAACTATATATAATAGATCAGTAGCATAACACTGATTTAACTCAACTGTTGTTGTGTGCCACTGAGTCAATTCTGACTTATAGCAACCACATAGGACAGAGTAGAACTGCCCCATAGAATTTCCTACACTGTAATCTTTATGGGAGCAGACTGTTAGGCCTTAGCTCACACAGAGCCACTAGGTAGACTGGAACTACTGACCTTTCAGTTAGCAGTCATGCTTTTAAGCATTGCACCATCAAGGCTCTTATTCATTCAACTACTTTCATAAATTACAAGAGGCACAATTTTTATATTTTAATGTCTCTTAAATCTGGACAAATCACACAGTCGTATTTTCCAGTTGTTTTTGGCCACGCAAGGAGCTCTGGTGGTGTTCTGGTTAAAAGCATTCAGCTGCTTACCAAAAGTCAGTGATTCAAACCCACCAGCCACTCAGTGAGAGAAAGATGAGGCACTTTGCTCCCATAAATTTTACAGCCTTCCTATAGGGTCTATATAAGTTGGTATCAGCTTAATGGCAGTGGGTTGGGTTTGATTTGGGTTGGCCATACAACAGTTGAGTTGTAGTTGACATTGCTGTGGATCCTTGAACTTGGTCACAGTGGTTCAGTTGTCAATTTAGATAGATTAATGTTCATTTTTAGTAATACCCAAAGGACTTTTATAGTCATTTAAAATGTATTCTAAAAGGTCACACTATGATTGCGCATTGAATCAAAAAGTTGCTCTTTAAGTAGAAAATCCTGGAAACAGAAAAATGAGGCATAGATTTGATGGTAGTGAAACTAGTTTTGGAGGAATGACCACAATTCCATATTTTCTTACAAAATAACAGAGTTTTATGGATTCTAAGGGAGAAGGGTATCCATAGAAATATAAAGCCTTGTTAAAATTTTGTTACTGAGAGGCGGGGCAAGATGGCAGACTAGGCAGAAGGATTGTACAGACCCTCTTCAACAAAGAAAAGGGAAACCAATTAACACAGACACAGAAGATAATCTTGGACCCCTGAGCCTTGAAGGAA
>NW_006922287.1:227161-249334 GCF_000298275.1 Orycteropus afer afer
TACATGAATGTAAATGTAAATGTTAAATGTAAAATAAATCTGCTTTGTAAATTTGTACCCAAAGCACAATAAAAAAATAAATAAATAAAAATAAAATTTGTTACTGAGTTTTGTGCAAAAGGATTACCAAACAGACACCAAACAATAGAGCTGAAGTCAGATAAACTGCCACTTCCCAGGAAATGACACAAAGACACTTCAAAGCAATTAGAGCCCAGGGTGACCAATTAAATAATCAAGTTTAAAAAAGTTCTTTAAAAAGTATAACAGAAAAAATCTCCCTGATAAATGTATAAACAGGTAAGAAGATCAGGTGGGGGTTGGTGAACAGGAATATACCTTAGACCAAGGATAGATTTGGCTGAAGATAATCTTACATATGCACTTGTGCTACAAAATTAGCCACATGCATTACAGAAGCAAGAGAAGACAGAGTTGGAGTAACTTCTTAGAGACAACCAAACACCTGGAGAGAGAATAACTGGGCCTGTGGACTCAGGACCATAGTGTCGGGGAACATCATGCTCAATTGGTATAACACAGTACTTAAAAATCTTGTTCTAGAACCTGCTTTGGTGAGTAAAACCTGGAGTCTCAAAAGCTTTCAAGTGGTCATCTAAGATGCAACTATTGGTCTCCTCTCATTTGAATCAAAGAAGAGTGAAGAAAATCAAAGGCATCTGGAAACAATTAGTCCCAGGATAAGATGGACCACAAGGACCTCAGCTTTCATGACTCTGAGACCAGAGAACTAGATGGTGCCTGGCTATCAATGCCAACTACTCCAAAAGGGATCAAAACTGGAGCCCCCAAATAAAGTGGGAGGAAAAATGTGGAACAAAATTCAAAAACACAAAAATCACCAGAATTATTGGTCAGATAGAGACTGGTGGAAACCCTGAGACTATGGTCCCAGGTTACCTACACTTCAGGCTTAGAAATGGACTCACCCTCATGGATTCACTCTCAGCCCAACAGTAGAAAAACCTACATACAGAACACCTACCCCAAGGTGATGATCCCACCTACTCTAGATAGATACACCCCTCAGAGCTATCAGCCATGAGACATCAGAGGGACAGCATTCACATAGAAGGAAAGCTGGACAAACAAGAATACATAGTTAAGGGGGGTCGGCAAGATGGTGGACTAGTCAGAAAGACTGCACAGACCCTCTTCAACAAAGAAAAGGGAAACCAATTAACACAGACACAGAAGATAATCCTGGACTCCTGAGCCTTGAAGGGAAGGATACACAAGTGGACTAAACCCCAACTAGCAGAAAAATTTGCATGAAAATACCAAAAAAGGAGACAGACGGAGCTGTGGTCTGGCAGCGATCCTGAGCGATCCTGACGGCACAGACAGCTTGGAGATTCCCGAGTAGTGGTAGGATCTAAGAATTAACCTAAAAAGTAGATCACTAAGTGCTTCTTCTGAGATGCATCTGGATGGACTTGAACCACAAACTTGAGGTCAGTATCAGAGCACTTAACTATTTGTCCCACGCAGGGACTATAGTGCCTCAAATTCAGCATATTAAATTCACCACAAATGCTCCTTCTCTGCCGCTTCACCTCTGCTGTCTCTCCTTTCTTGTGAGAGCTGGGTGTAATGTCTGCTGGAGTCTCTGTTATGTGTATTTTGTGGCTACTCACCCTCATTTTTCTCTCTGCTTTATGGGCCATTGACTGTAGCTCTTTGTAGTCAAGTCTACCAAATATTGACCTGTGAATGGAAAACTGTCAAGCTCCATGATTAGCTAAGTACCTAAAATAAAAATGGACAAAATATTTTCAAGTTATTGTATGATACTTCTCATTTAAGAAAATGATTAATTTTCAACTGATGGTATACATTTTTTAAATTCCTTGCATTTTAGAGAATCTTATTTTTCCCATTTCATTTTCCCTACTCTTGATCAATCCAATTCCAGTTGCTTGGAGGGCAGGGATTTTCATCTTTCATGTAGTTTCACATCAGCATCAAGGAAGTTGCAATATGTGGGCACTGATTGTCAAGAATTATGCCTATTTCCTCAAAGAAGCAGGGTTGCCACTTCTAATTTTTCCTTATCTTGTTTCCAGGTTTGTCTTACAAAGTACACACAGATGTTAAAATTACTGGACAGGGAGAAGTGAGTGGGGGAAAATCCTCCCTGTTATATGTATACCCTGACTGGGATTAGGGAACACATTGGCTTCCAATCAAATGCTTGGCTGCACAACAAGCTTTGGGGCTATCGTGGCATCACACTGAAGACCAAATGTTTACCTTAAAAACTAGATCTCTTCTTGAACATGAATATCTTCTCTATGGGCACTTAATCCCCATTCAGTCCACTGAACTTAATCACTCTACAGAGATTTACTTCAACACAAAATGCTGAAAGAGAAAAGCCCACCAAAATCTCCAACAGGTATTTCACAAGCAGAAAAATAACAGAAGGGAGAGGGAGTTAAAAACCTTGTTCCTCATACCGATGTAAACATTGATGCACTGAAGCCTTGAATTTTATGTTGAATGAAAGCCAAAGAATTCAGTCACCCAAATAATGAAACACAGATGATTGATGATGATTTTATGCTGATGAAATTAAGTTCTCAAATCAAGTAGATAAGGTCTCTATTTCTTCTCTTGCTTGAATGCCCTCTGCTCTGTAAGAATACCCTCACTTTAAGGTTTCCAGGATTAGACACTTTGGAAAATTGGGGAGGGGGGAAGTATGAAGATTTGGTGGTAAAATGGGAGAAAAAATACTAGAGAACAAAATTTTATAGAATCCTGTGTTAAATTGAAAAACCCATCCCAGCCTTTTTACTTATGAAGGTATGATGTCAAACACTTTAAAATTTCTCTGAAGTTATTTCTTCATCTGTCAAGAGAGGATGATAATATATGGTTCATGGAATTGTTAGGGGAATTAAATTATTATAAAGTGCTTAACAAACTGTCTAGCAAATAATGTATGTATTCAATAAATACCCTTCCATTCTCTACAGTTGCCTTGTAGAAACTTCCTTGTTTAGCAAACACTTATTAAAAAGCCCATCTCAGATCCTTAGAAAACAAACCATGTGACAATGTAAATTCAGCACCTACAATTGGGAATTTCTTCTTGTACAAACATTCACAGTCTCCTGGGATAGAGCCAAACCACAAGATAGGCAAAGGGGAAGAGAGCAGATGGAAAAGGATGGTCCATCTCAAAACCATGGTGGAGAATGGCACCCTGGCTTGTCCCAGGTTCTAATGAACTACCCCAGAGGCTGAGACCTCCCAAAACCTAGGAACTGGAGGGAGACATTCAGTATGGAAAACAACTTAGCTTGCCCCATGCCCACTTCCCAGAGGGGAGTAAATATTGAGTTTTCATGTGATGCACTGTCATTCTTGAGAACCACTGGCCTAGAGAGAGAGAGACGGCCACATGCAGTTATTATTATATTATTGAAGCTGATGATGCTACAAGTGCAAGCAGAACACAAAAGAGCTTCTTCTGAAGGTTTCCACAAAAGCTCTGCAGAGACACCATTTCAACTCACTGTTGGGATGTGGCCAACCGAACAGGATAAATGCAGGGAAAAACTCAGACTGGGTACATTTGCCAGAAAAAACAGCCTAGTTGGAAATGAGACCTCAGCGTTTAGAAGAACATTATCCATTTATTTGTTTTTGCATTGATGTAAGTTCCAAAGATATTAAGAAGACATTAGGAAAGTATTGACCTCAGGCAAAATGTAAACTCCTTTCCTAGACACCTGGCAAAAAACAGGATATTTCCACTTATAGCTCTTTGCAGAATACCTTTGCTTGAGTTTTAATGGTTTCATTGTTGACTATTGAGAAAGATGAATATTCTTGAATGCAAATGTATGAAGGAATTATGGCCTTCCAGAAAACCTATAAAATAACTTAGAAACTAAATTCAGAAATTACTCATTGAAATGCAAATAGGTGTGCATAAGGGATTTCAATTCATGTAAACAATTCAGTCCCTAATAAGTTCCATTCTGCAAGAAGAATGATTCTATTAGACTATTCCTTTCCCAAAATATATTTTGGCCTGGGGCATTACTTTCACATTGATTGTAATATTTCTCAATTAGCAAAGAGGCATCGTTGAAAGAAGGAAGTGGTAAATGTTTTATTGGCATTGATAATATCAACAGTAAAGGTTGTTCTCCAAGCTGTTGTTAGTTGTCCCTGAGTAGACTCTGATTCATGGGGACCCCATGTTGCCTGGTCCTGTGTCATCATCACAATTGTAGGTATGCTAGAGTCCACTGCTGCAGCCATTGCATATTTTGTGTGCCTTCTAATCTAGAGACCCATCTTCCAGCACTATACTGGAAAGTATTATGCTGTGATCCATGAGGTTTTCACTGTCTAATTTTCAGAAGTAACTTTGCAGGCCTTTCTTCTAAGTTTGTCTTAGTCTAGAAGCTCTGCTGAAACCTGTCAACCAAGGGTATTTGAAATACCAGTGGCCTAGTTTCCAGTAACAGAGCAACATGCAAGCTACCACAGTATGACAAACTGACAGAAGGGTGGTGATTTTCACAGTTAGGCTGTATAATAGGGAAGAAATCTCTTAAATCACTCATCCAAATTGTCCATTTTGTCAGTAATTATATGTGTCATACATAATTTATACAGATTGCTTTATTGATAATAAACTACACAATTTATCAGACTTTGCAACATTCTCCCACCTATTTTTCATTAATATTACCAGTCTTATGTTCAAATATCTAAACTTTCCAAGCATAACAGGGTACACATAGCCATGATGTTGGCATTATAGTCAAAGGGACAATGTGAAAAAAAAAAAGAAATAGAAATATGGGATGTGGAAAGCTCATAAAAAGAAATATATTCCAAATATCTCAAGTGGCTGAGTACAAACAAGAAGACAGATGATAAAAAGTCTTAGTGAAGAAGTGGGAAAATCGGAGCCCTCAAAGTTTACTGGTAGGAATGCAAAATGGTGCAACTGCATTCAAAACAGTTGCTTGTTGTTGTTTTATTCTATCAAGCAGGTTCTGACTTATAGTGACCCTATGTACAACAGAACAAAACACTGCCCAATCTTTCCTTGTTGTTGTTGTTGTCGTCGTTATGTGCCATCGACTCAGACCTGACTCATAGAGACACCTCCTTGGGTTTCCGAGGCAGTATCACTATGGCAGTAGATTGCCCAACCTTCCTTCCGAGGAGTGGCTGGTGGGTTTGAACCACCAGCCTTCTGGTTAATAGTCAAGTGCCTTAGGCACTACAGCACCAAAGCTCCTATGTTTCCTTGTAGGAAACAATTAATGCTACGCTTGACTCCATTGTAACAGCCACTGTGTCAATCCACCTTGAGGGTCTTCCTCTTTTTTGCCATTTGACAGTTCCTCAAAAAATTAGACCTAGTGTTATCTTATGTCCCAGAAAGTCCACTCCTAGGTATATAACCAGGGTTTAAGAAAGCATGTCTATAAAAAATTTGTACATAAATGTTCATAGCAGCATTTTTCATAATATCTAAAAATTAGAAACAACCCAACTGATACTCATTGCAAACCCTCCTTGGGTTTCCGAGGTTGTATCTCTATGGAAGTAGATTGCCCAATCTTTCTTCTGAGTAGTGGCTGGTGGGTTTGAACTGCCAGCCTCCTGGTTAGCAGCCAAATGCATTATGCACTATGCCACCAGAGCTCCTAACTGATAAGTAGACAAACAAAATCTGGTATATGCAAGAGGTCATATTGTCACATACTTGAGTCTTCTCCAAATTTGACTGCTCTGAATTCCTCCCTACAAGATCAAGCCTGTTACTCCCCGTGCCATCCAAGCATCTATTTTACATGGATCAAAGTCCCTGAGTGGTGGAAGCAGTAACACACTTGACTACCAACCTAAAGTGTGGAGGTTTGAGTCCACCCAGACGTACCTCAGTGGAAAGGCCTGTGATCTGGAGCCATGAAGGCTGGAAGAACACCTGAAACTGTTGCCCTGAGATCATCTCTAAACCTTAAACCAAAAATATCACCTGAAATCTTCTCAAACCAAACAATAGTTTAGCTTAACTAGTAAAAAACATGTCTGCCTTGAATATTATGCTCTTTTAAGATCTATAAGAAATCAAATTGACCACAGCAACTCGAAAGATTAGATGGGAACCTGAGGGGGCAGTGAGTTTATGTTAACGGGGAAGGAACAAGTCCAAGAAGGAGGATGAAAACGGTTGCACAGCTGAAAGAATGTAATCAATGCCACTGATTTGTACTGTGGACACTGTTGAATATGTGTAGTTTTTGATCTGTGTATTGTCAACAACAATAAATAAAATAAATATCACTGTGTACGTCCTACATTCATTGCGTCCACTCTTATCTTAGTCATGGTCTTGCTAAGCCCTCTGAACAGGCACCCCACACTGCCCTGAGTGCCATACTCTTTTCAGTGTTGTGGTCTTACTCTGGGCTAAAAGCTACATTGACACTTCTATCCCTGGTCTCCTTTGGTCTTCCCCACAGTTTCCTTTTCTAGGATAATAAGCTTCCTTGCTTCTGCATGCTGAGTCCAGCCAATATTGCCCTGTTTCTTCCTAGGTTTCTAACAAGTTGCTATTGCGTTGACCTACTCATGCCAACCTCAGATATGTCAGAGTAGATCTGTACTCCATAGACTTTTCAGTTGATGATTTATTTGGAAGTAGGTTGGCAGGCCTTTCTTCTGATGTGCCTCTGGGGGGACTTAAGCCTCCAGGCTTTGAGGGAGCTGCCAAACACATTAAATATGTGAACCACCCACAGTCTCTCCTCTAGATCTCTTCTTATTGCTAAATGGATCACCCACCCTCTCCTTTTAGGTTTCAAAGGGATTTCTTCATGTAGCACTGAGTGATAGTACATTTGGAAACATTTAGTGAGATATCAGCAACTGCTTCACAAATCTAAAAATAGTATTTTTCTAATCTTCCCATTAAAATAAATACATCACTTTCCTTTTACTGAAGATTGATGCACACATCATGAAGCAATGCAAGGTAAGTATAGTATCTGCTAAGCTTTTAAGAAGTTCACAGGGTATATCTTATTTTCTTGTTGTTGTAACATATGGTTAAATTGAATCTGTCTACTTTTTTGCTGTGTTATTGATTTCTATTATAAGATGCCGAAGGGTGTTTATGTGATAAGTTGCCCAATAAATGGCTTTGTACTCATGCAATGAAATGAGAAATTTTCTTTTGCAGCCA
The DNA here is from genome assembly GCF_000298275.1 of Orycteropus afer afer. Lineage (NCBI taxonomy): Eukaryota > Metazoa > Chordata > Mammalia > Tubulidentata > Orycteropodidae > Orycteropus > Orycteropus afer. The sequence goes on from NW_006922287.1 coordinate 234,408, forward strand.
CAGTCCAGATGGTTCCTTGAAGATGTTGCATTTAATGCCATCAAAAATGTTCTGTTTACAAAAATATTTTTAAATTAAAAAAAATAATAATTTTATTTTAATTGTTATACCTAATTTTATAAAACTAGAATCATCAAGATTCTAAAATTACAGCAAAGAAAGTGATCCTTGAGGGAGAGAAAAAAAAAATCCAAGAGAAATTCTTATATATTTTATCTATATAAAAATAGTTAAACTTCTGATGGGTTTTGATATCAATGATTGAGATTAAACTCAGTGTTGCTGTCAGGGGCTGTTAAGTTGATGTCAACTCATAGCAATCCCATGGAGCAAAGTATAACTTCCCTACTAGACTTTCTAGGCTGTGGTCTTTATAGGAGCAGATAGCCAGGTCTTTTCTCCCACAGAATGGCCAAGTGAGTTCAAACTGCCAACCTTTTGCTTAGCAGCTGGGCACTGAACTGTTGTGCCACCAGGGCTCCTCAAGCTAGGTGTTAGTACTATGTAATTTACAGTCAATAAAAAATGGCCAAGTTGTGGAGCCCTGGTTAGGCAGTATTTATGTGTTCAGCTGCTAACCATAAGGTCAGTGGTTCAAACTCATGAGCTACTCTGCAGGAGAACAATGTGACAGTCTGCTTCTGTAAATATTATAACTTTAGAAACCCTATGGCACAGTTCTACACCATCCTATAGGATACCTACACAATGGATTGAATCAGTGATAATGGGTTTGGTTTTTGTGTAAATTCTCAGATATTAGGATAAAACCCAACCAAACCCACTGCCATCAAGTCAATTTCAACTCCTAGCAATGCTCATTGGGTTTCCAAGGCTGTAAATCTTACAGAAGTAGACTACCTCATCTTCTTTCCATGGAGCAGCTGATGGGTTTGAACTGCTGACCTTGGGGTTAGCAACCAACTGCCTTACCCACTATACCAACAGAGTGCCTTGGATACCAGAATAACCCGATTTAAATTATTTTTCACCTGATTATTTGGCAAATGCTTTCATGGAGTTTTTCAGAACTAAATGGATTGTTTCAGCTGAGAATGTACTGAGAATATTGAGAAGATTCTAGATATGAGCATCCCATAAGTTTTAAGAAAGCTTTTCTCTCACAGAAACAACAGGCTCACCAAGAAAAGAAGAAAGGAGAGACTGGTTTGTCACAAGAAGCCTGCATTCATCTGCAAAAATAACTTAAAGCTATAGATAATATAGCTACTTGGTTGTCATTTCATATAAAAATATGTGAAAAGCTAGTCTTGTTTCCTCTTTCCATGGTCTAGCACACTAAAAGAAAAGTATGCCATGCTTTTGAGACACAGTAAGGAATCATATTATGAAAATTAATATCAGAAACATACCAACTCCTTGTTCCTTTCCTAAAATTGAGTCTCCCTACCTTAAGAGATAGATTTTGCATTGTTGTTGTTGTTGTTGTTGTTGTTATGTGCCGTCGAGTTGACCCCCGACTCATAGCGACCCCTCCTTGGGTTTCCGAGGCAGTATTACTACGGAAGTAGGATTGCCCAACCTTCCTTCCGAGGAGTGGCTGGTGGGTTTGAACCGCCAGCCTTCTGGTTAGCAGTCAAGTGCTTTAGCCACTATGCTACCAGAGCTCCTAGATTTTGCATTGGAAGAGAAAATAAAACACTGTAGATATCTTCTTCATGAAGCAAGGAAAGAAAAAGCTGTAACTTAATAAGGAGTGGATTCATTTTCACAAAATCAATGTCAATCATGAGGAATAGAATAATATAAAAGTTAACACACACAGTGCTTACTAGTTTCCAAGCATTTTTTAAGTCATTAAAGTTAAACTACTGTTCCTTGTTATAGTGGAGCCAGTTCATCTCATGGTAACCCCATGTGTGCAGAGTAGAACTATTCCATATGGTGTTCAAGGCTTTGAACTTTTGGAACCAGGTTGCAAGGCCAATCTTTCAAGGTGTCTTTTTTGAGGTATGAACCATCAACCTTTCAGCTAGTAGTCAAGGTCTTAACCATCTGTACCACCAAGGGACTCTAAATTAAGTAATATTAACATACATTAACTATCTGTTTCTCTTGCTGCTCATCTGTCAATTTGCTGTACTGTGCAGGCTGTGTTGTGTGTTACTGTGATGCTAGAAGTTATGTCACCAGTATTTCAAATACCAACAGGGTTACCCACAGTGGATAGATTTTAGTGAAGCTTATAGACAAAGACAGACAGGGAAGAAAGACAGGACCATCACCTTCTGAAGAAATTGGCCACTGAAAACTTTATGAATAGCATTGAAACATTGTCTGATATATTAATGAAAAGTTTTACTACTTTTATAAATAGCAGTGAAATATTGTCTGATATAGTGCTGGAAGAAGAGCCTCTCCAATTGGAAAGCACTCAAAATATGACTGAGGAAGGGCTGTCTCCTCAATGTAGAGTCAGCCTTAATGATAAGGATGAAGTAAAGCTTTCAAGACCAATATTTGCTGATGTAGCACCACTCAAAATGAGAAGAAAGAGATGTGAATATCCATTAATGATCAAAATGTGGAGTACATAATATATCAAGCTAGGAAAATTAGATATTCTGAAAAATAAGTGGAATGCATAAAGATAGATATCATAGGCATTGGTGAGCTGAAAGGGACTAGTTTTGGCCATTTCTAGTCAGACTTTCTGCTTTGGTTACTTCATGCTGCTGTAACAGAAAATATCACAGGTGGATGGCTTTAACAAACAGGAGATTATTCTCTTACAGTTTTGGAGGCTAGAAATCCAGGTTCAAAGTGCAAGGCTTCTAGGGGCTGGGTAAAACATCCTCGACCTTGGGCTTCAGCACTGCCTCTTGATCCTAGCCCACTGGAGCTGGAGGCTTTCTTCATTCAGGCAGCTGCTGGCTGCTGAGGCTGACACACCCAAGGTCAACAGCAAAAAACGCACGGTCCTGATATTACCAAACCACATGGCAGTTCATTGATTCAAGTCCATTAAGAGTTTCAAGAGTGGCAGACAACATGGCAGGCTGTTGAATAACGACTCGGCTACTTGCAGCATTCAAGTATGCCAAAAGCTAGAGACCTTCCTCAAAATTACTTCTTATATACTGGAAGCAGACCATATCTCTAAAGCAGCTACTCAGCTGCTCTAGTAGATTCCACCATGGAGTTGATTACCAGTCTCACCATGGGAACAACTACATTCAGCTGCCCAGCACTCAACCCAGCCCAGCCCAGTTGACACTTAACCATAACTACCACATTATCATATGGTCAACTATGCCAGGAATGACAACTTGAAGAGGAATGGTGCTGCATTCATTGTTAAAAGGAACATTTCAAGATCTATCTTGAAGAACAACGTTGTCAATGGTCAGATAATATCCATATGCCTACAAGTAAAAGCAGCTAATACTGTTATTATTCAAATTTACACACCAAACATTAAAGCTGAAGATGAGGAAACTGGAGACTTTTACTAACTTCTTCAGTCTGAAATTGACCAAATATGAACCAAGATGCACTGATAATTACTGGTGATTGGATTGCAAAAGTTAGAAACAAAGAAGAAGCCTTGGTAGTTGGAAAATATGGCCTTCATGATGGAAATGACACCATAGGTCACTGGATAGAATTCTGCAACACCAATGACTTATTCAATGAAAATACCTGTTTTAAAAAAAAACATAAACAACAATATGCACATGATACAACCTTGATTGCTGAATGTGAATATGACTTGAAACACTTACTGATGAATATGAAAGATTACAGTCTACAGTATGGATTACATCTCGATATAAAGAAAATGGAAATCCTCACAACTGGACCAGTACGTAGCCTCATGATAAAGGTAGAAAAGATAGAAGTTGTCAAAGATTTCATAGTACTTAGTTCCACAATCAACACCAATGGAAACAGCATCCAAGAAATCAGACAATGTATTGCACATGGCAGATCTACTTAAAAAGACCTCTTTAAAGGGCTGTAGAGCAACAATGTCTCTTTGAAGACTAAGATGTGCCTAACACAAGCCATGCTATTTTCAATCACCTCATATGCATGAGAAAGTTGGATAATGAATTAGGAAGACCGAAGAAGAGTTGATGCTTGTGAGTTGTGGTGTTAGTGAAGAATACTGAAAGTAGCGTGGACTGCCCAAAGAACTAACAAATCTATCCTGGAAGAAGTGTAGCCAGAATGCTCCTTGGAAGAGAGAATGGCTAGACTTTGTCTCACCTATTTGGTCATTTTATTAGAAGAGACCACTCCCTGGAGAAGGAGACCATGCTTGGTAAAGAGCAGGGTCAGCAAAAAAGGGAAAGGCCCTCGATGAGATGAGCCAACACAGTGGCTGAAATGACAGGCTCAGATATGGGAAGAATTGTGAGGCTGGCAAAGGAGTAGGCAGTGTTTCGATCTATTGTACATAGGGTCCCTATGAATCAGAGCCAACTCGAGAGCACTTAACAACAACAACAACATACTTATGGAATATGAATCATACTAGATGGAACAGACAGGAATCAGATTGACTACATCTATGGAAAGAGACTATGGAGAAGCTCAATGTCACCAGTCAAATCAAGACCAGGAGTTGATTATGGAACAGATGAGGAATTGTTCATATGCAAGATCAAGTTGAAGCTGAAAAAATTAAAACAAGTCTATGAGAGGCAAAATATGATCTTGATTACATCCCACCTGAATTTATAGATCACCTAAAAAATTTAGAAATCATCTGAAAAATAGATTTGATGCATTGAACACCAATCACTGAAAACCAAATGTGTTGTGGAAGACATCAAGAACATCATTCATAAGGAAAGAAAAGAGTGATTAAAAAGACAGGCAAGGAAGAAAAAATGGAAATGGATATCTGAAGACACTCTGAAACTTGCTCTTGAACAGAGAGTAGCTAAAGTCAGTGAAAGAAATGATAAGATAAAAGAGCTGATCAGAAGATTTCAAAGGACAGCTTGAGATGAGAAAGCAAAGTATTATAATGCAATATGCAAAAACCAGGAGTTAGAAAATGCAAAGGGAAGAACACACTTGGTATTTCTCAAGAAGAAAGAACTGAAGAAAATATTAAAGTCTCAGGTTGCAGTTTTGAAGGGTTCCATAGGCAAAATATTGAATGATGCAGGAAGCATCAAAAGATAGAAGAAATACACAGAGTCACTGTTCCAAAATTAATGATTGACATTCATCCATTTCAGGAGGTAACATATGATCAAGAACCAATGGTATTGAAAGAAGAATTCCAAGCTGCACTAAAGTAACTGGTGAAAAACAAAGCTTCAGGAATTGATGGAATACCATTGAGATGTGTCAACAAACAAATGCCATGCTGAAGCCACTTGCTTGTCTATTCCAAGAAATTTAGAACACTGCTACCTAGCCAACAGACCAGAAGAGATCGATATTTGTGCCCACTTTAAGGAAAGGTGATGCAACAGAAGGTGAAAATTATAGAAAAATTACATTAATATAACATGCAGGTAAAATTTTATTGAAGATGATTCAAAAATTGTTGCAGTACCATATTGACAGGGAACTTCCAGAAATTCAAGCTGGATTCAGAAGAGGACTTAGAACAAGGGATGTTATTGCTGATGTCAGATAGATCTTGGCTGAAAGCAAAGAAAACCTGAAAGATGTTAATCTCTGTTTTATGGACTATGCAAAGGCACTTAACTGTGTGGATCACAACAAATTATGGATTACAATGACAATAATGGAAATTCCAGAACACTTAATAGTACTTATGAAGAACCTGTACATAGACCAAGAGGCTGCCATTTGAACTGAACAAGCGGATATTGGATGGTTTAAAATGAGAAAAGGTGTGAGTCAGGGTTGTATCCTTTCACCTTACTTATTCAATCTGTATGTTGAGCAAATAATCTGAGAATCTACACTATATGAAGAAAAGCATGGCATATGCAAAGCCAATGGCCAACATCATTATTAATGGAGAAAGACTCAAGGCATTCCCCTTACAAACGGGAACCAGACAGAGATGCCATCTATCACCACTTCTATTTAACATTGTATTGGAAGTCCTGGCCAGGGCAATAAGGCAAGAAAAAGAAATAAAAGGCATACAAATTGACAAAGAGGATGTAAAACTGTCTCTATGTGTGGATGATATGATCCTGTGCATAGAGAACCCAAAGGACTCAACAAAAAAAAAAAAAAAAAAACTACTGGAACTAATAGAGAGGTTCAGTCAAGTGGGAGGATAGAAACTCAACATAAAATATCAGCCGGATTCCTCTACATCAACAAAGAGTCCTCTGATAAAGAAATAAGGGAAATAATACCATTTACAATAGCTACTAAAAAGATAAAATATCTAGGAATAAACCTCACCAGAGACACAAAAGACCTAAACAAAGAAAACTATAAAACACTACTACAAGAGACAACAGGGGCACTACATAAATGGAAGAACCTGCTTTGTTCATGGATAGGTAGACTGAATATTGTGAAAATGTCAATACTACCGAAAGCAATTTATACACTTAATACAATCTTAATCCAGATTTCAACAAATTTTTTAAGGAAATGGAAAAACTAATTACTAATTTCATATGGAAAGGAAAGAGACCTCGGATAAGCAGAGCACTTCTCAAGAAGAAAAACAAAGTGGGAGACCTCACACTCCAGGATCTTACGATCTACTATACAGCCACAGTCATCAAAACAGCATGGTATTGGTACAATGATAGACAGATAGACCAATGGAACAGAATCGAAAGTCCAGATATAGACCCATCCATCTGTGGACAGCTGATCTATGACAAAGGTCCAAAGCCCATTAAATGGGGAAGAGACATCTTCTTTAACAAGTGGTGCTGGCAAAACTGAATATCCACCTGCAGAAAAATGAAACAAGACCCATACCTCACCCCATACACAAAAACAAACACAAGCTGGACCAAAGACTAAAATGTAAAACCCAAAACTATAAAATTCATCAAAGATAAAATAAGGGCAAATATGAGGGCCCTATTTTATGCATAAATAGACTATCAAGCATAACCCAGAATGCACAGGACATAGAAAAGAAGCTAGATAACTGGACGTCTTCAAAATTAAATTCTTATGCACATTGAAAGACTTCGTCAAAACAATAAAAAAAGAACCTACAGAATGGGAGAAAATATTTGCCTATGACATATCTCCAAAATCTATAGAAAATTTCAACACCTCAACACCAAAAAGACAAATAACCCAATTCACAAATGGGCAAAAATCTTGAACAGACACTTCACCAAAGATGATGTACTGGCAGCCAACAAACACATGAGAAATTGCTCGTGATCATTAGCCATTAGAGAGATGCAAATCAAAACAATGATGAGATATCATCTCACACCAGCAATAATAGCAAAGTTCAACAGGTCAGAAAATAACAAATGCTGGCAATGTTGCAGAGATTGGAACTCTTGTGCACTGTTGGTGGAATTGTAAAATGGTACAACCATTGTGGCATATGGTATGGCATTTCCTTAAAAAACAGAAAATTGAAATACCACTTGACCCAACAATTCCATTATGAAGAATACATAATAGAGAGGTGAGAGACAGTGCACGAATAGACATATGTATACCCATGTTCATCTCAGCACAATTCACTGTAGCAAAGACATGGAAACAACCTAAATGCTTGTCAATGGATGATTGGATAATCAAATTATGGTACATGCACACAGTGGAATAATATGCTATATTAAAGAACAATGAAGGATGATACATGAATCATCTCACAACGTGGAAGAGACTGGAAGACATTATACTGAGTTAAATAAGTCAATTCAGAAGGACAAATACTATATGAGCCCATTACTGTAAAAAAACAAAGAAGGGTTTGCTTGGGAAAGGGAATTCACTTTGTAGGTTACTGGGGTAGGAAGGGAAGGGAAGGGGAGGGATTAATTTCAGGCTAGTTGCAGACCAAACGCTGACATACGGAAAGAGTCTGTGACCACCATGACAACATTAGGAAAAGGGAGGACACTGAATTGTGCACATAAGAGATAGATGACAGATGCTAATACCAACCAATGTGTCCATGATACTGCATTACCATTAACACCATTAACCAAACACCAGGCTACAGATTAATACATAAATACCTGAGAGGATCAGATGGGGGTCAGGGAACAAGAGTATTCTCTAGACCAAGGATAGATTCAGCACAGGCTAATCTACCACAGATACCAGTGATACAAAATACCTGCAATCCTTACAGAAACAATAGAAAACAGACACAGTGCAATCCCTCACAGACACCCAGACACTATGGGAGAGACATCCAATGGATCTATGGTCTCAGGATCGTACTACTGGGGGACACCAGACTCAATTGGCACAATAAAATACATAAAAGCCTTGTTCTGCATCCTACATTGGTGAGTAGGGCCTGGGGTCTTAAAAGCTTTCAAGTGGCCATCTAAGATGCAGCTAATGGTCTCCTAATGTCGGAAGCAGAGAAGAGTGGAAAAAAAAGGGGGGGGGCATTTGGAAGCAACCAGTCCTAAGGTCCTGGGAAACGATGGCCCTTGAGACCAGAAGAACTAGATGGTGCCTGGCTATCAATGCCAACCACTCAGGAAAGGATCAAATCTGGAGATCTTGGATAGAGTGGGAGGAAAAACATGGCACAAAATCCAAAAACTCAATAATAAGCAGAATTACTGGCCGGATGGAGTCTGGTGAGACCCCCAATATTATGGCCCTGGAAAACATTCTGCATCTGGAATAAAACTCACTCCCAGGGGCTGGCTCTCAGCCCAATAGTTAACAAGATGTACATGCAGACCACTCAACCCAGGATGATGCACCCACATACTCTTTGGAAATACAACCCTTAGAGCAATAGACCACAGGGCACCAGAGTGGCAACATTCACACAGAGGAAATGCAGGACAAACAGGAGTGCATAACTATGAGGGGCAGAGGGGGATGGTTACTGGGTAGGGAGGGGAGTAGACTGGGTTAGGGGTGGGCATGGTAAATGGGGAGTGAAACTAAATGTACATGTAACATTGAATGTAAAACAAACTCTTAAAATGAAAAATAAAAAAGATTAGAGGAAGAATCATTAGCAACCTATGATACATAGATGACACAACCTTGCTTGCTAAAGATGAAGATGACTTGGAGCATTTACTGATGAAGATCAAAGACTACAGTATGCAATAAATATTACTTCTCTACATTGTTGTTGTTGTTAGGTGCCGTTGAGTCATTTCTGACTCATAGCAACTCATGCACAGCAGAATAAAACACCACCATATCCCGCGCAAGCTGCAATAGCTGGCAATGGGCTCTTTGCTGTACTTGAGCCCATTGTCGCAATCACCATGTCAATCCATCTCATCGAAGGCCTTCCCTTCCTTTGTCAACCCTCCACCTTACCAAGCATGACATCCTTCTCCAGGAAATGGTCCCCTCTGACAACATGACCAAAGTAGGTGAGACGAAGTCTGGCCATCACCTCAACATTAAGAAAACTAAAAAATCCTCACAACTGGACCAATAAGCAACATCACAATAAATGGAGAAAAGATTGAAGTTGTTAGGGATTTCATTTTACTTGGATCAACATTCAACACCCATGGAAGCAGCAGTCAAGAAATCAGACATCGTATTGCACTTGGCAAATCTTGCAAAAGACCTCTTTAGAGTGTTAAGAAGCAACGATGTCACTTTGAAGACTAACATGTGCCTAACTTTAGCCATGATATTTTAGTCACCTTGTATGTGCATGAGAGCTGAACAACGAATTAGGAAAACAGATGGAAGAAAAGTTGATGCTTTTAAATTATGGTGTTGGTGAAGAATACTGAAAATACCATGGACTGCCAGAACGAACAAATCTGTCCTGGAATAAGTGCAGCTAGAGTGCTCCTTGGAAGCAAGAATATGGCCCAACTGCATCTCACCTACTTTTCCTGTGGTCAGAAGGGACCATTTCCTGGAGAGGGATATCATGCTTGGTAAAGTGGAAAGTCAGAGAAAAAGGGGAAGACCCTCAACAATGTGGACTGACACAGTGGCTGCGATGATGGGCTCAAGTATAGCAAGGATGGTGAGGATTGTGCATGACTGGGGACAGTTTCATTCTGTTTTACATAGTGTTGCTACAAGTTAGAGCCAACTAGAGGGCACCTAACAACAACAACATCTCCTGCCCTTTATTTGATTCTGACCAATAGTGATCCTATAGAACAGAGTAGAAGTGCACCACAGGGTTTCTAACACTGTTAGGTTTTAGAAGCTGAGCGGTTGATCTTTCTCTTGTGGAGCATCTGGTGGGTTCAAACTGTGGACCTTTCAACTAACAACCAAGCACTTTACCACTGCACCACCAGCAGTCCTTATATATTAACTATTGTGTTAATAATTTAATATAAACAAGAAAAAAATACAAGTAAATTTTGAATAATAGTTGCAATTACTATTTGTTTTCATAATTGTAATCTTGCATCAGTTCTGCCATAGTCTCTCTACTAGAAACTCATCAATAAGCTCAGTCTGTGCTCAAGGAAAGTGATGCACACAATACGGTGATTACTAAGTGGATGGGATCATTGTGAGCCATCTTGGAGTCTGCCTTTGATGATTCTTTTGTGTCTTCCTTCCTTGAGGTCTTCTCTCTGTATCTTTTTATTTCTTCCCCATCAGAAATTCAGAAATCTTCCCGTCTGACCCACATGCAAAGTCAAAAGCAAGTGTGTTACATTTGGGCTGAGTATTATCTATTCTCTTGGGCTTTTGATTCTAACACCTCAATTTATTCCTGCATCCTTGAGCACAGAAGATCATACTATGGACCCTTCCCAGGCCTTATTATTAGTTCTCCTTTCTCACAGCATTGTCTCAGTGTGTGTACTCGAAAGCTGCAATCCTAACAATAACTATGGTTTACAATACAATAAAAATTTTTAAAAAAAAATTCTAACAACTGGATCAATAAGCAACATAATGATAAATGGAGAAAATATTGAAATTGTCAGGATTTCATTTTACTTGGATCCACAATCAATGCCCATGAAACCAATACTCAATAAATCAAACATTGGGCAAATCTCTTGTAAAGTTTTAAAAAGTGTTGTAAAGTGTTTAAAATGTTAAAAAGGAAAGATGTGAGATTAAGGACCATGGTGACCAGACCCAAGCGACAGTACTTTAATTGCCTCATATGAATGTGAAAGATGGATGATGAATAAGGAAGATGAAGAAGAGTTGATGCCTTTGAAATATAATGTTGGAGAAGAATTTTAATATACCTCGGAATTCCAGAAGACATCCTAAAACTGTCCTGGAAAAAGTACAGCCAGAAAGCTCCTTAGAAGGAAGGATGGTGACACTTCATTTTGCATACTTCGGACATGTTTCAGGACAAACCAGTCCCTGGAGAAGGACGTTACGCTTGGTGAAGCACAGGGTCAGAGAAAAAGAGCGAGAGCCTAAATGGGATGCATGGACATGGCGGATGCCACAAGGGCTCCAAGAGAGACATGATGGTGAGGCTGGTGCAAGACTGGGCAGTGTTCCTTCTCTTGTTCATAGGGTTGCTGTGATTCAGGACTGACTAGGTGGCACCTAACAACAATAAAAAGAGAGACATAAACACACATACATCAATAGAGCCAGAAAAGTTTAATTAGTAGAGCAACTTCTTTCACCTGCTATATCAAGTCCTTTTTATTCTTTTTACAAACCATTCAAAATAGTGACCTGCTCTGAAGCATGTTTCAGAATGAGAGGGGACGTTTTTGCAACTGTTTACCTTGTGAGCTTCATTATCTAATCCCTTACACAAGTTAACACTCCACCATGGATTTCTGAGTATGATCGATGTCATAAAAATTTATATTAAATTACTACATGTCCAATTTTTCTGACCAGCTGCTCCTCCCAGGTCCCTAGAGTGTCATTAACTTCTCTTTGCCCGGAGCTCTGATAGACTGAAATGGAGACATCAACACAGCCGATAGCAATTTATATTATTGGCAACACAGCAGCTAATTTGTCTTCATGTTCTAAGAACTACTGGTCTGGCCACTCTTGTGTGGTTGTGGCCAGTATTGGCATTTGGTAAGCACATGTTTTTAAAAAACTATTTACAATGAGGTAACTAAAGAATTTCTGAAAGTAAAACTGATGACCACATTTGGGAGGCCAAGAAGGCAGAGAAACATGGGCACACATGTTCAGAGATGTTTTGAAGATGTGCTGATGATAGATTTCTAGACTAACTAAAAACTAGGCTATTAACTAGTATATAAACTACAAAACAACTAATGTTTATGATTTGAAAAAAAAAATCCTTTGTGTAATATGCATCTACTGATGAATAAATGATCTATTAATTCTAGTTAATACTACATTTGTTAAACTTGTTAAATGGCAAGGTTTACTAGGTAGTAAAGAATTTTAGATGGCAAATGGCATGGTATGCCATGGATCTAATATTTTGGAGGAAGCAAAACACAAAACAAAACAAAACTCACTGCCATCAAGTAAGTCAGTTCTGACTCATAGCCATCCCTACTGGGTTTCTGAAGCAGTAAATCTTTACAGAAGTAGATTGCCTCATCCTCCATCCACCGAGTGGCTGGTAGGTTTGAACCATCAACCTTCTGGTTAGCAAAGGAGAAATTTATAATTAGAGATATTCTCCACAACTACTTCTGACTATCCATCATTTCTAGTGATGACCTTGCTTCAGTAATCATGTTGGCGCTTTGACATTGAGTATAAAGGGAAGGCTCAACTCCCAGCACTATATTGGATGATGTTCTGCCATGACCCATAGGGTTCTCATTGGTAAAATTTCTGAAGTAGATCACCAGGTCTTTCTTTCTAATCTGTCTCAATCTGGATGCTCTGCTAGAATCTGTCCACCATGGTGACCTTTCTGCTATTTGAAATATTGCTGGCAGAGCATCCACCATCATAGCAACATGCAAGCCACTACAACACAACAAAGTACATCATGAAAAATTAAAACTAAATTGAAGTTTTCTACTAGGATCAAGAATCAATATCCATAGATGCAGCTGTCAAGAAATCAAATATACTGCATTTGGAAAATCTGCTACAAAATACCTCTTTAAAGTTTTAAAAAGCAAAGATAGAACTTTGATGACTAAGGTGTACCTGACCCAAGCCATGATCTTTTCAATTGCTTCATATGTATGCAAAAGCTGAATAAGGATAAAAGGAAAACAAAGAATTGATGTTTTCAAATTATGCTGATGAAAAATATTGGATTTGCACATCATGGACTGCCAGAAGAATGGGAAAGCTAGTTTCAGTACAAATAAAACCAGAATACTTCTTAGAAGCAAAGATGCTAGATTTCAGCTTACTTGCTTTGAACACAGAATCAAGAAAGACCAAACACTGGAAATGTACGTCAAGGTTGGTAGAGCAGAGGGTCAGGGATAATAAGGGAAACCCTCGATTAGGGCATTGACACAACAGTCTTAATGAGGGACTCAAACCTACAATGATCATGAAGATGATGCAGAGTCGGAAATTTCTCATTCTGTTATAAATAATGTCAGAGTCAGAGCCAGCTGGACAGCAACTAATAACAACAAAAATGGAGAAGAAGGAGGAAAGGCAAGAAAAATAACAGGAAGCAAAGATAATGAAGAGGTTCTATGAAAGTATTAAGGAAATTAACAAACCACTGACAAATTTAACAAAGGAATAGAGGGAGAGAATACAAACAACAGAAATAAAAAACAGATTCAATGACATCAAAACAGAACCAACTTAAATAAAAAGAATAATAACAGGACACTATGAAAAACTGTATTTCAACAAACTTAAAAATCTAGAAGAAAAGGACAGATTTCTAGAAACATATTAGCTACCTAAACTAACACAGACCAAGGTGGAAAATTCAAACATACCTACCCATAACATAAGAAGAAATCGAACAGATCATAAAAAAATTACCAACAACAACAACAAAAAAAAAGCCCTGGCCCAGACCATTTCACTGGACAATTCTACCAAAAGTTCAGAGAAGAACTGACACTAATCCTACTCATAATATTCCAGAACACAGAAAATGATATTGTTGTTGCTGTGTGCTGTCAAGTCAGACCCGACTCATAGTGACCCCTCCTTGGGTTTCTGAGGCAGTATCATTATGGAAGTAGATTGCCCCATCTTCCTTCTGAGAAGTAGCTGATGGGTTTGAACCAACAGCCTTCTGGTTAGCAGTTAAGTGCCTTAGACACTATGCTACCAGAGCTCCCAGAAAAGGATGGAATCCTCTAAAATTCATTTTATGAAACCAGCATAACCTTGATACCAAAACCAGGCAAAGACATCACTAAGAAGAAAAACTACAGACCAATGCCTCTCATGAATGTAGATGCAAAAATTTTCAACAAAATACTAGCCAATAGACTCCAACAACATATCCAAAAAATAATACATTATGACCAAGCAGGGTTCATATCAGGTATACAAGAATGGTTCAGCATTAGAAAAACAACCAATTTCACCCACCATATAAATAAAGCAAAGGAAAAGAACCACATGATTATATCAATTGATATTTTTAAAAAAGCATTTGATAAAATTCCCTTCCTGACAAAAACTCTCAGGAAAATAAGAATAGAAGGGAAATTCCTCAACAAAATAAAGGGAAAAACCAAAAGCCAACATTATTCTCAATGGAGAGAGACTGAAACCATTCCCCTTGGAAACAGGAACCAGACAAGGATGCCCTCTATCACCACTTCTACTCAACATTGTATTGGAAGACCTAGCCAGGGCAATAAGGCAAGAAAGGGAAATAAAAGGCATCCACATTAGCAAGGAAGAAGTAAAACTATCCCTAGTTGCTGAAAATATGATCCTATACATAGAAAACACAAGACATTCAG
>NW_006922287.1:249434-270054 GCF_000298275.1 Orycteropus afer afer
AAAAAAAAACTACTGGAACTAATTGAAAGATTTAGCATAGTGGCAGAATGCAAGATCAACATACAAAAATCAGTTGGATTCCTCTACACCAGCAAAGAGACTGTTGAAAAGGAAATGAATACAATTTACAATAAAAACTCACTGCCATGGAGTCAATTCTGACTTATAGCAACCCCCATTGGGTGTCTGAGGCAGTAAATCTTTACAGAAGTACATTGCCCAGTCTTTCTTCCACCAAGTGGCTGGTCGGTTTGAACCACCAACTTTCTGGTTAGTAGTCAAATGCCTTAGGCACTATGCCACCATCACTCCCCCATTTATAATAGGTATCAAAAGAAATAAAATAATTGGGAATAAATTTTACCAGGGACAGAAAAAGTCCTGTTCAAAGAAAACTACAAAACACTACTTCAAGAAACCATAGGAGATCTACATAAAAGGAAGAACATACCATGCTCATGGATAGGAAGATTGAACATTGTGAAAATGTCAATTCCACCCAAAGCAATCTGTATATTCAATGCAATCCCAATCCAGATCCCTTAACATTCTTTAAGAATATGGAAACACCAATCACTAATTTTACATGGAAAGGAAAGAGACCTCAAATAAACAAAGCACTATTGAAGAAGAACAAAGTAGGAGGTCTCACACTCCCAGATCTCAAAAACCTACTATACAGCCATAGTAGTCAAAACAGCCTGGTATTGGTTTAATGACAGATACATAGACTAGTGGAATAGAATTGAGAACCCAGAAATAGATCCCATCAACCTATGCTCAGCTGATCTTTGACAAAGGGCCAAAATCCATTAAATGGGGAAGAGATCATCTCCTTAACAAATGGTGCTGGTAAAACTGGATATCAATTTCCACAAAAAATGAAACAGGATCCGTACACAAATACTAACTCCAGACAGATCAAAGACTTAAATGTGAAACCTAAAACTATAAAATTCCTCAAGGAAAAAATAAGGACAAATTTAGGGACCATAAAATTTTGGCATAAATATACTGTCAAGCATAACCCAAAATGCACAAACTGCAGAAGATAAACTAGATGAATGGGATCTTCTAAAAATTAAATTTTTATGTGTTTAAAAATACTTCTCCAAAAGAGTACCAAGACACTGTACAGATTGGGAAAAAAATATTTGCCAGCAATATATCTGACAAGGGACTTATCTCTAAAATTTATGGAAAACAACACCTCAACGACAAAAAAGACAATCCAATTTTAAAAATGGGCAGAAAATGTGAATAGACACTTCAAAAAAGAGGACATTCAGACAGCCAACAAAAACAAGATGTTCAAGATCATTAGCCATTAGAGAGATGCAGATCAAAGCAAAAATGAGATACCATCTCACTCCAACACTAATATCAAAGCTCCACAAGACAGAAAATAACAAGTGCTGATACAGCTGTGGAGGAATTAGAACTGTCATACACTGCTGGTGGAACTTTAAAATGACACAACCACTGTGGAAAGCAGTATGGTGATTCCTTAGAAAGATGGAAATAGAAATAACATTTGATCCAGGAATCCCATTTTCATTTTATTTTATTTTTTGGCCTGAAAAAAGTGAGAGCCAGAACAAGAACAGATATATTCAGACCTACGTTCATAACAGTACTATTTATAATAGCAAAAAGATAAAAACAACCTAGGTGTCCATGAACAGAAGAATGGATAAGCAAACCATGGTACATACACATGATGGGATACTATGCAACAATGAAAAATAATTTAGAATCTACAAAACATCGCATAATGGGGATGAACTTGGAGGACAACATGCTGAGTGAAATAAGTCAACCACAGAAGGACAGTATTGTACCAGTTCATCATTGTAAAAAGCCAAGGAAAGGTTTATATATGGAAGGAAATTTTCCTTTTCTTTGTTGGTTACCAAGGCTGGGAGGGGTGAGGAAGGAACACTGGATGAAAATAAAAAGTACAATAAAATAAAAAGGATGATGAGGAATAGAAAGATAGGACTAAAAGTAGTAGTGGGGAATGCTCTGGAGTAGTCAAAATCTCTCAGAAGGCAGGACAAATGGGAAGAAGGAAAGGAGGGAGGGAGGAAAAGTGAAAGAAATGCAGTTAAAACCCAAGAGAGTGCATTTACTTCTCTTCTTTCTTCATTGCCAATGCAGAATAGTTGTATTGAGATTCTTATTAAGAGTACCATATGAATAATTACACTTGGTTTACTTCTAGCTTGAGAATGTTGTCCCTCATATAAGAGATGTCCTGGAAATATCTGTCCACTGGGTACAAGAAAGCTCACATCTAAATATTCAGCTCTCCTTTCACAAATACAAATATTTTGTATGTTGTAGTTGTTGTTGTTGTTAGGTGCTGCCGAGTCATCTCCGATATAGCAACTCTATGCACAGCAGAACGAAACACTGCCTGGTCGAGTGCCAGCCTCAGGATCCCTGCCATACCTGAGCCCCTCGTTGCAGCAACTGTTATCAATCCATCTCGTTGAAGGCCCTTTTTCGCTGACCCTTCACTTTACAAAGCACGATGTGCTTCTCCCAGGAATGGTCCCTGCAGACAACATGACCAAAGTAGGTGAGATGAAGTCTGGCCATTCTCATTTCCAAGGAGCATTCCAGCTGCACTTCTTCCAGGACAGATTTGTTAATACTTCTGGCAATCAATGGTACTTTCAGCATTCTTTGGCAACACCACATCTCAAAAGCATCAACTCTTCTTTGGTCTTCCTTATTCATTGTCCAGCTCTCACATGCATAAGAGGCAATTGAAAACACCAAGGCTTGGATTAGGCACACCTCAGTCTTCAAGGAGACATCCTTCTTTTTCACTTGAAAGAGGTCTTTTGCAGCAGATTTGTGCAATGCAATGTGTTGTCTGATGTCTTGACTGCTGCTCCCATTGCTGTTGATTGTGGAATCAAGTAATATGAAATCTTTAACAACTTCAATCTTTCCTCCATTTATTGTGATGCTGCTTATTGGTCCAGTTGGGAGGATTTTCATTTTCTTTAGGTTGAGATTTACTCCATACTGCAGACTGAAGTTTTTAATCTTCATCGGTATGTGCTTCAAGTCATCTTCACTTTCAGCAAGCAAAGTTGTGTTGCCTGTGTATTGCAGGTTGTTAATGAATCTTCTTCCAAATCCTGATGCTATCTTCTTCTTCATATAACCCAGTTTCTCAGATTATTTGTTCATCATACAAATTGTACACGTATGGTGAAAGGATACAACCCTCATGCACTCCCTTCCTGATTCTAAACCATGAAGTATCCTCTTGTTCTGTTTGAACGACAGCCTCCTGATCTTTGTACAGGCTTCTCATGAGTACAATCAAGTGTTCTGGAATTCCCATTCTTCTCATTATGTACAATTTGTTATGATCACAATAGAATGTATTTGCATAGTAGAAAAAACATAAGTAAACATCCTTCTGGTATTCTTTGCTTTCAGCCAAGAACCATCTATTATCAGCAATGTTATGATGAATGATATGATGGTCTGTTCTTCCTTTCTTGTCCTTTTAATTATCTCTTTCTTTTCTCATGGATGATGTTCTTAACATCATCCACAAGTCCACAAGTCCAAGTTTTCAGTTTTCAGTCATTGGTATTCAACGGATCAAATCCATTCTTTGGATGGTCTCTAAATTCAGGAGGGATATATTCTAGGTCACATTTTGGCTCTTGTGGGCTTGTTTTAATTGCCTTCAACTTCAAGTTGAACTTGCATATGAGAAGTTTATAGTCTGTTCCACAATCAGCTCCTGGCTTTGTTTTGGCTAACGATATTAAACTTCTTCATTGCCTCTTGCCACAGATGTAGTCAATCTGATTCCTCTGTACTCCATCTGGTAATGTCCACATTTATATTTCTCATTTATGTTGTTGAAAAAAAAGGCATTTACAATGAATAAGTCATTGGTCTTGCAAAATTCTATCATGCAATCTCCAGTGTTATTTCTGTCACCAAGATCAAATTTTCCAACTACCAGTGATTCTTCTTTGTTTCCAATTTTTGCATTCCAATCACCAGTGATAAGCAACACATCTTGATTGCATGTTTGGTCAACTTCAGACTGTAGAAGTTGGTAGAAATCTTCAATTTCTTCATGTTTGGCTTTTGTGGTTAGTGCATAGACTTGAATAATAGTAGTATTAACTGGTCTGCCTTGTAGGCATATGGATATTATCCTATCACTGACAGTATTGTACTTCAGGACAGATCTTGAAACAGTCTTTGTGATGATGAACGTCACACCATTCCTCTGCAATTTGCCATTCCTGGGATAGTAGATCATATGGTTATATGATTCAAAATGGCTAAAACCAGTCCTTTTCAGCTCACTAATGTCTAGGATATCAATCTTTATATGTTCCATTTCATTTTTTGACAACTTCCACTTTTCCTAAATGCATGCTTCATACATTCCATGTTATGATTATTAATGGATGTTTGGGGCTGTTTGTATTCACTTTGAGTCCTGCCACATCAGCTAAAAAGCTTTACTCCATCCACATCATTAAGGTCATCTCTATTCTGAGGAGTCAGCTTTTTCTCAGTCATATTTTGAGTGCCTTCCAACCTGATGGGCTCATCTTCCAGCACTATATTGGACAATGTTTCAGGGCTATTCACAAAGTTTTCCAGTAATATATCAGACAGTGTTTCACTGCCATTCATAAGGTTTTTACTGCCAAATTCTTTGAGAAGTGGAATGCCTCTTCCCTCTTCCAAGTCTGTCTTAGCCTGAAAGCTGCACTGAAACCTGTCCACCATGGGTAACCCTGCTGGCATTTTGAAACACTGGTGGCATAGCCTCAAGCCTCACAGCAACACACAAGCCACCACAAGACAACAAACTAATAGACAAGTTCATCACCCTTACTTGTTCCTAACTGCTCTGCTCACTTTCCCCCTGTCCAGGGCCCAGCCTTGAATAAAGCCACCCCAGAAGCTCCAAGTACCACATGCCCCCCTACATGTTTGGGGGCATGGCCTTGAAAAAACCCACCCCAGGAGCCCCAAGTGCCATACACCTGCCTACATGTCCTGGGGCCTGGCCATGAAAAAATCTTATACCTTGTATATTCTAACTATCCCTTGGATTTACCATTTTTTTTTTAATTATAATTTTGTATCAGTTCCTACATAACCAAATCAAAATCAAGCCATTGAATCGACTCAGCATGGTGGCCCCATATGTTACAGAGTAGAACTGCTACATATGGTTTGCTTGACTATAATCTTTCTGGAAGCATATTGCCAGGACTACCTCCTGTGGTACCACTGGATGGACTCAAACCACCAACTTTTAGGTTAGCAGATGATCACCAAACACTGTGCCACCCAGATGCCTACTGCATAACAAACCATGCTAAAACTCAATGGCTTAATGAGTAAGCATTTAATATTTCTCACTAGTCTATAGGTCATCTGGCTGGTTCTTCCTGTCTAGGACAGACCAAGTTGATCAGAACTAAGTTTGCCCATGCAT
This sequence comes from Orycteropus afer afer, assembly GCF_000298275.1. Taxonomy (NCBI): domain Eukaryota; kingdom Metazoa; phylum Chordata; class Mammalia; order Tubulidentata; family Orycteropodidae; genus Orycteropus; species Orycteropus afer. The sequence continues at coordinate 254,941 of NW_006922287.1, forward strand.
CTGAGGTCAACTGGAATATTGTCTGGGACTTACTGCTCTAGGATACCTTGTATGCATGTGACAGTTGAATGGATGTTGGCTGGGATTAAAGATTAGATAAAGATTATTCACATGATAGTGCTGGGTACCAAGTGAGAATTATGCAAAATCTTTCAAGGACTGGGTTTGGAATTGCACTTTTTTTTCACAGCAAAACATGTCCCAAGGCCAGCCCAAATTCAAAGGAAGTAGAATAGGTTCCACTCCTCCCTGGAAGAAGCTGCAAAATCACATTGTAAAGGCTATAGATGGAAATAATAGTAAAGAATTGGGTGACATACACCTCATCATACATTGTTTTAAAGCTATCTCAAATTATTTTTTAATAAAGTAGAAAAAATAAAATTAAATAAATATATAACCCATCTTCCTCCATATGTTTGCATAGATATTGCTATCTTATTTTGCAGGGCTCAAAAAATCTTTCCTGGCCACTTGACACTAAGCTAGCACTGATTTAAATATTCTTTATTATATTACTACCTGAAATTATCTTCTTTTACTATTTTTCACATAGACTTTGTTCCCTACCACCATTACCCATCTGTCAGTTTGCATTACTATGGTGCATTACATATGGCTGTGGTGCTGGAAGCTATATCACCAGTATTTCAAATATTAGCAGAGTCATTTATCTTCAACAGGTGTCAGAAGAGTTTCTAGACTAAAACACATTAGGAAGTAAGGCCTAGTACCTTTAACATCCAAAAATGAGCTAACATAACTTTATGTATCATAGCAGGACCTTGTCAGACTTCCTTCTTTTAGACACATCATAAGGAGAAATTAATCACTAAAGAAGACATTATATTTCATGACGTAGAGGGCCAGGGAGTGTGAGAGAGACCCGTGGTGAAATGTATTGACACAAAAGCCACAATGGACTCCAACATGTTAGTGATGTTGAGGATGACACAGGACTGGGCAATGTTTCAATCTATTGTACAAAAGGTTGCCACAAGGTGTAGCCAATTCTGTACTGGCTATCTATCTATCTATCTATCTATCTATCTATCACATAAGGAGCTTGTCTGCTTGTTCATTGCTAAAGCTTCAGCAACTGGAAAAGTGCCTGTTATACAAAAGGTGTGGAGTGGAACAAACCAGATCATAAACAGAAGGCTGGCAGTTCAAATCCACCAGCCACTCCTCGGAAGTAAGATTGAGCAATCTACTTCTGTAGAGATACCACCTTGGAAACCCAAGGAGCAGTCATTATGAGCTAAATCTACTCGACAGAAGTGAGTTTGTTTTTTTTTTTTGTTTTGTGGGTGAGCTTTCCTCCTTCCCCTTTCATGATTCCAAAAGAAAATGAGCTCAGCTCAACAGAGACATTTTGCAGATCAAGAGTAGGGTTTTTGGGAGATGGCAACTCTGGTCCCAGGGCTCTCAGTATGCAGGTCCTAGCACTCTGTATGCACTTCTCTAAGGCCTGGAGATCCTTCTTAATGCCTCTGGCTATTTTAGAGATGCTAGGTGTCCTCTTCCCCTTTTCACACCAATGTACAAATATTGAGCCTAGATTTGGAGACATGTTCTCTTTCTGGAGTTCCCTTTGCTGCAACCTTTTTTTTCCCAACCTTGGGGAAAAAAAAAGATCTTGTACTTTGTTCTCTCTAAGTTACCATAAGTAATAGCATTGTTGTTACTGGTATCATGTATTTTGGATGTATGGGTGTTATAGACTTAATTGTGTCTCCTCAAAATTATGTATTGGAATCCTAGCCCCTCTATTTGTGGATGTAATCCTATTTAAAAATAGTGTTTTCACTGTTATGTTAATTTTGGGGGTTGTTGGTGCTCTCAGGTAGATTCTAATAGAAACCCTATATTCAATAGAACAAAATACAGCCCAGTCCTGCACTATCTTCACTATCATTGCTATGTTTGAACTCATTGTTGTAGACACAATGTTACTCCATCTGGTGACAGTCTTCCTCTATTTTGCAGACATTTTCTTTACCGAGAATAACATCTTTCTCCAGGGACTAATCCCTCCTGTTAACATGTACAAAATATGTGAGATGAAATCTTATCATTCTTACTTCTAAGAAGCATTCTGGTGTGTTTCTTCCAAGACAGATTTCCTTATTCCCCTGGAAGTCTATAGAATATTCAATAGTCTTCACCAAGACCATTATTCAAAGTCATCAATTCTTCTTCAGTCTTCCATATTCATTGTTCATCTTTCACATACATATGAGGTTATTGAAAATACCATGGGTTGGATCAGGTACACCTTAATCCTCAAGATAACATTTTGCTTGGGAAGATGGTGTCTTACCTGTAGTCTACATGTTGGTTCCCTTCAGCATCTCAGTGCCTGAAAAACTAGATGCAGCAGTTTGAACCAGGTATTCTGGCACTCTGAACAGCTTATTAAGTCAGAGAATGCCAGGCTCAGGGGAGTAGGAGTAGAAAAGAGGGAGAGGCAGTGCAACCAGCCAGAAAGAATGAAAAATAGGGGAGCCTGCTCTGAGGAGCAACCAGCTGGTGAGACGGGGCATTGGAGGGCTCCCTGGGGCAGTGGAGATAAAGCACTGGAGGACCTGCAGCCACTCCATGGATCTACTATCAGCACCAACTTATCGGTAAACTCCGGACCACAGAGAGGGAGAAGAAACCCATCTGGCTCTAGGTGCTGCTGAATTGGGAGCAGAGAAGGAAGTTTGTTGCAAGTGTGTGGACCCTGTGATGCAGGTAAGGGCAGCTATCTCAGGACACCTTTTTGGCATGGAGGGGCCTGAAGTACTGGGTTTTTGCAGTTGTCTGAATCTGGCAGAAAATGACATCCCCCTAACCATTAGGGTCTTTGCTAAACTTGAGCTGTGGACCTGCGAGTAACAGTATAACATCATCATAGGTAGCCTACTTAAAGCCCTGGGAATGGCAAATAGCACCTTAGAGCTTTTTTTTTATTATTATTATTTTATTTTCTGTCTCTCTCTTTTCTTCCTCCTTTCCCCACCTCTCCCCTGCCTAATCCAATAGAAAAACCACATTAAGGCACCACAACACCTGCCAGCTTGAATACCTAAACTTTCTTCATGACAGAGACCTGCATCCACATTCCACAGTGATTCCATCATCACAAAGAAACCTCCAGAGTACACAGCACACCTAAATTAATAACCAGAAAAATAAATATACACCAGCTCCACCTTTGCAAAAAATGTTAAATCATAAAATCAAGACAAAACAAATCAATATATAACTAACAGTTAAAGACAACTTCAGAATGTCTAGGAAACAACAGGCAACCTCAAATGAAAATAAAATAAAATAAAAAAACAAGACAAGACAATAGAAATAAAATCCCAAACAAAAGTCTCACTAAACATGGAGGAAGGGAAGGCAATAGAATTATCCAAAAAGGAATTATGAAGGTATGTTTACAGAACTCTACCAGAGCTCAAGGAAACCCTAAACAGAATCAAGGAGAACACAGACAGTACCCTGGAAGAACTCAGGAAAACCATTCAAGAACAAAATAACAAGATTAATACACAATCAGAACTCATACAAAAATAGCAGTTAGAAATCCAGAAGATGAATACCAAAATTACAGAATTACATAACACAGTGGAAGCACAAAAGAATAGGCTAGAACTGGCAGAAGAATGCATTTCCTAACTAGAAGATAAATCTCTTGGTACCAGCCTGTATGAAGAAAAATCAGAACAAAGATTTAAGAGAAATGAAGAGAACCTAAGAGTTATATGGGACAACATGAAAAGACACAATATACAGCTTATTGGAATTCCAGAACAAGAAGAGGCAACGAAAACCACTGAGAAAATTGTGGAAGACTTTCTAACAGAAAATTTCCCCTGTGTCATGAAGGAAGAAAAGATATTTCTCCAAGAAGCTAAAAAAAAAAAAAAAAAACCCATACAGGATAGATTCCAAGAGAAAAACATTGAGATGTATCATAATCAAACTCTCCAAAACCAAAGACAAAGAATGACTCTTGCAAGCTGCCCAGGACAAAAGAAATATTACTTATAACAATCAAACAGTTAGGCTGAGTTCTGATTACTCAGCAGAAACCATGCAGGCAAGAAGGCAATGGGACGACATATATAAAACACTGAATGAAAAGAACTTCCAACCAAAAATCCTAAATCCAGCCAAACTGTCCATCAGATATGAAGGTGAAATCAAGACATTCTCAGACAAACAAAAATTAAGAGATTTTGTGAAAACCAGAACAACCCTACAAGAAATGCTTACGGTAGTCCTTCCAATATTGAACCCATGACAGAGAACAACAAAATCAGGACACATGACATCAACACTATAACCAAATCAGAAATAGATCTCAAAATAAAACCATAAAGCACTGTACACTAAAAAAAAAACAAGGAAGTCAATCTACACATGACAACAATAACTAGCCAAATAGAGGGAATAAAAGTTCTAGGTATAAAACTTCCAAATGGAGAGAACAACAGGACAATGTCTTCATAGAATAGACTGTTCCAAAAATGTAGAGACTAAAATTCACTCCAAGGTAACACAGAGAAAATTAACAATCTCTCTAAGCAAACCCAGAAGGAAGGAAAACATATGGGTTTAGTAAGCACAAACAATTAAGAAGAAAAGAGAGGAAACAATTGACAGCAAAAATGAACTCAGCACAGAAAAGTATATAGACCAAGTAAATTCCAATAACACAATAGAATGATAGCAATCAATTCATACCCATCACTAATTACACTCAATGTGAATGGACTAAATGCACCAACCAAGAGAAAGAGAGTGGCAGATAAGAAAAGAAGACCCATATATATGCTACTTACAAGAGACCCACATTAGACACAAATATAAAAACAAATTAAGAGTTAAGAGGTGAAAAAAATATACCAAGCCAACGGTAACCAAAAAAGAGCAGGAGTGGCAATATTAATTTCTGATAAAATAGACTTTAATGTGAAAAACAACATAAGAGATGAAGAAGGTCACTCTTATGATGACTTTAAAATCCCTTAAAGAGTCACTTGACCAAGAAGACATTACAATAAAAAGTATCTATGCACTAAGGAAAGGGCTCCAAAATATATGAAGCAAATATTAATTGAATTGAAATGGCAAATAAACAACTCTACAAAAATAGCAGGAGATTGTAACACACCACTTTCAAGGAGGGACAGATCAACTAGAAAAAAACTCAATAAAGATACAGAAGAACTCAACAATGCAATCAACCAACTTGACCTCATAGAAGTACACAGAGCACTCCACTCAACAAAAGCACAATTCACATTCTTCTCCAATGCACATGGATCCTTCTGCAGAACAGATTATATGTTAGGACATAAAACAATCCTCAATAAAGTCAAAAACATTTAAATACTACAAAGCATCTTCTCAGATCAGAATTCTATAAAATTAGAAATTACTAATGGGAAGATCAAGGAAAAAAACATCAAACATGGAAGTTGAACAATACACTGCTCAAAAACTACTGGGTAATAGAAGAAATAAAAAGTGAAATTAAAAAAAAAAAATTCCTAAAAACAAACTAGAATGAAGATATATCTTACCAAAACCTATGGGACACAGTGAAAGCAGCACTCAGAAGTCAGTTTATAGCAATAAATGTGTACATCAAAAAAGAGGAAAGAAACGAAATCAACATTCTAACTCAACAACTCCAACAATAAGAAAAAGAATCCTACAGTATCTGTTGTTGTTGTTGTTATGTGCTGTCGAGTTGGCTCCAACTCACAGAAACCCCACCTTGGGTTTCCGAGGCAGTATCACTACGGAAGTAGATTGCCCAAACTTCCTTCCACAGTATCTAGAAGTAAGGAAATAATAAAGATCAGAGAAGAAATAAATGAAACAGAAAACATAACAAAACAAACAAAAACAGAGAAACATCAACAAAACAAAAACCTGGTTCTTCGAAAAGATTACCACAATTGACAAACCATTGATTGGCAAATCTAAGAAAGAGAAGATGCAAATTACTAGAATAGTAAACTAAAAGGGTGTCATCACAACAGAACCAACTGAAATGAAAAAGATACTGACAGAATATTATGAAAAATTGTACTCCAAATGATTTGAAAACCAAGAAGAGATAGACAAGTTTCTGGAATCAGAGGACCTATCTAAACTATCCTGCTTAGAGATAGAATACTTGAACAGACCCATAACAAAGGGAAAAAATGAACAGGTCATTAAAAAAAAAAAAATTCTAACAAGAAAAAGTCCTGACTCTGATGGCTTCACTGCAGAATTTCATCAAATATTCAGGGAAAAGTTGACACCTATACCACTCAAGACGTTCCAGAACATACAAAAAGATGGAATACTCCCAAACTCATTTTATGAAGTAAACAGAACACTAACACCAAAACCAAGGAAAGACACCACTAAAAAAGAAAACTACAGACCAATGTCCCTCATGAACATAGATGCAAAAATCTTCAACAAAATCCTAACCAACAAAATATAAAAAAAAATACATCCTGACCAAGTGGGATTCATACCTGGTATGCAAGGATGGTTCAACAGGAGAAAAAAAATCAATGTAAGCCACCACATAAAGCAAAAGAAAAGAACTATATGATTATATCAATGGGTGCAGAAAAGACATTTGATAAAATACAACACCCATTCCTGTTCAGAACTCTCAGCAAAATAGGGATAGAAGGGAAATTCCTTGACATAATAAAAGGCATATATGCAAAGCCAATGGCCAATATTATTATTAATTAATAATAATTAATAATATAATTATTATTATTGGAAGTCCTAGCCAGGACAATAAGGCAAAAAAGTGAAATAAAAAGCATCCAAATTGACAAAGAGGAAGTAAAGCTATCTGTATTTGCAGATGATAAGATCCAATACATAGAAAACCGAAGAGACTCAGCAAAAGCATCTACTGGAACTAATAGAGAGGTTCAGCAAAGTGGCAGGGTACAAAATCAACATAAAAAATCAGTTGGATTCCTCTACACCAACAAACAGACCTCTGAAAAGGAAAGAAGGGAAGCAATACCATTTACAATAGCTACTAAAAAGATAAAATATCTAGGAATAAATCTTACCAGAGACACAAAAGACCTATACAAAGAAAACTATAAAACACTACTATAGAAGACAAAAAGGGATCTACATAAATGGACGAACCTGCCTTGTTCATGAATAGGTAGACTGAATATTGTGAAAATGACAATATTACCTAAAGCAATCTACACATTCAATGCAATCCTAATCCAGATACCAAGAATTTTTTTTTTTTAAGGACATAGAAAAATCAATTACTAACTTCATATCGAAAAGAAAGACACCTCGGAAAAGCAAAGCTCTACTGAAGAAGAAGAAGAAGAGAGTGGAAGGTATCACAATCCTTGATCTTAAAGCTTACTATACAGCCACGATAGTCAAAACAGCGTGTTATTGGTACAATTATAGACAAGTAAACCAATGGAACAGAATTGAAAACCCAGAAATAGACCCATCCATCTATGGAAACCGGATCTTTGACATAGGTCCAAAACACATTAAATGGGGAAGCCATTAAATGGTGCTGGCAAAATTGGATAGTCACTGGCAGAAAAATGAAACAGGACCCATACTTCACCCCATAAACAAAAACAAACTCAAGTTGGATCAGAGACTTAAATGTAAAACCCAAAACTATAAAATTCATCAAAGATAAAATAGGGACAAATTTAGGAGCCCTAGTTTATGGCATAAATAGACTATCAAATATAACCCAGAATGCACAGGAGGTAGAAGAGAAGCTAGATGACTGGGATGTTTTTAAAATTAAATTCTTATGCACATCGAAAGACTTCATCAAAAGGGTAAAAAGAGAACCTACACATTGGGAGAAAATATTTGCCTATGACATATCTGACAAAGGACTTATCTCCAAAATCTATAGAAAAATTCAATACCTTAACAGCAAAAAGACAAACAATCCAATTCAAAAATGAGCAAGAGACTTGAACAGACACTTCACTAAAGATGATATGCTGGTGTCCAACAAACACAGAAGGAATTGCTTGTGATCTTTACTCATTAGAGACATGAAAATCAAACTAAAGATGAGATGTCATCTCACCCCAGCAATAATAGCAAAATTGCACAGGACAGAAAATAACAAATGCTGGTGACGTTGCAGAGAGATTGTAACTCTTATATGCTGCTGGTGGGATTTAAAATGGTATAACATTGTGGTAAACAGGTATGGCATTTCCTTAAAAAACTGAAAACAGAAACCCTGTTTGACCCAACAATTACATTACTAAGAATATATCCTATAGAAGGGAGAGGCAGAACATGAACAGACATATGCACACCTATGTTCATCGCAGCACAATTCACTATAGCAAAGAGATGGAAACAACCTAAATGCCCATCAAGAGAAGAATGGACAACCCAATTATGGTACATTCACACGATGGAATACTATGCTACATTAAAGAATAATGAAGAATATGCTAATTATCTCACAACATGGATGAGCCTGGAGGACATTATGCTGAGTGAAATAAGTCAGTCACAGAAGGACAAATATTATATAAGCCCATTACTGTAAAAAGACAAGAAAGGGTTTGCTTAAGGAAGGGAAATCACTTTGTAGGTTACTAGGGTGGGGAGGGATGGGGAGGGAATAATTGCAGGCTAGTTGGGGGCCAAATGCTGAGGTGGGCAAGAGGAGGGATGGTATGGAAAGAGTCTACAACCATCATGATAACATTGGGGAAACATAGGACACCAAATTGTGCACATAAGTTATAGACGACGAGGCTAATACCAGTATATCCACAATACTGCCACTCCTTGGAAAGAAGGTTGGACAATCCACTTCCATAGTGATACTGCCTCAGAAACCCAAGGAGGGGTCACTATGAGTTTTGGTCCGACTCGACAGCACATAACAACAAGCATTACCAGTAACACCAAACACCAGGCTAAAGATAAACATATAAACATTTGAGAAGATGAGATGGGAGTCAGTGAACAGGATTATACTCGAGACCAAGGGTAGATTCAGCAGAGGTTAATCTTGCACAGATATCACTGATACAAAATACACACAGTCCTTAGAGAAACAACAGAAGACAGACATAGAGCAATCCCTCACAGACACCCAGACACTGTGGGAGAGAGATCCAACGGATCTACCAACTCAGGACCATAGTATTGGGGGACACCAGACTCAATTGGCACAACAAAATACCTAAAAATCTTGCTCCACAACCTACATTTGTGAGTAGTGACTGGGGTCTTAAAAGCTTTCAAGTGGCCATGTAAGATGCAGCTAATGGTCTCCATTGTCAGAAGTGAAGAAGAGTACAAAAAACCAAGGACATTTGGAAGCAATCAGCCCCTAGGACAAGATGAACCTCAAGACCAGAAGAACCAGATGGTGCCTGGTACAAATGCCAACCATTCAGGAAGGGATCAAAACTGGAGATTCTGGATAGAGTGGGAAGAAAAATGTAGAAGAAAATCCAAAAACACAATAATGACCAGAATTACTGGTCAGATGGGGTCTGGAGGGACCCTTAATACTATGGCCCTGGGATATAATTCAGGCCTGTAATAAAACTCACTCCCAAGGGCTACCTCTCACCCCAATTGTAAATAAGATGTACACACAGACCACTCAACACAGGGTGATGCACCCACATACTCTATGGAAATGCATCCCTTGGAACAGTCGACCATGGGGCACCAGAGGGGCAACATTCACATGGAGGAAAAGCTGGACAGACAGGAATGAATAACTATGAGGGGCATGAGGGGAGGGGTCCTGGCAAGGGAGGGGAAGAGAGTGGGTTAGGATTGGGGGTGGTAATTGGGGAGTGAAACCAAATGTACATTAAATGTTGAATGTAAAACAAACTCTGCTCTGTAAATTTGCATCTGAAGCCCAATAAAAAGAACAAAAAAGAAGAAAATAACATTTTTGCATTTTAGTATTTTAAAGAAGTCTTTTGTAACAAATTTTCCCAGTGCGATATGTCACGTCATTTGATTCTCTGACTCCTGCTTCCAACAGCATGTTAATTAGATTATATCAAAGTGGGAGTAGATCCCAAATCTAATCGTTTCTGAGTTATAAAAAGACCAAAACAGACACAGACACAGGACAGAAGACAGATGCTGTCTTCCAACAATGCAGACAGATGAATAGACAAGCTTAGGATCTCCAAGGATTGCCAAGAGGTACTTGAAGTTGAAAAAGACAAAGAAGGACTTGTCCCTTGAGTCACATCCTGATTTCATACCTTTAGCCTCCTGAATTGTGAGAAAATAAAGTCCTGTTCTTTAAAGTCACCCACTTATGATATTTCTGTTATAGCAGCACTAACCAACCAAGACAGTGGGTGACCTTGAATCTTTCGCATCATGCTCAGGGGATAGGTCTTAATTGGATGGATAGATGGACAAATAAGAAAAAGTAATGCTGAATCCTAGAAATTGTGTGAGGCCGCTCTGATAAGAGCAAATTGATAAAGACAATGGATAGGAAATCTGTCAACCCTACCAAAAGTAATAATTTAGTTACATACTTGAATCCTGACTTCCTTCATCCTGTACAGACATTTTTGATATATGCCTTTAATGAAAACTGCACTGAAGCAGAAGAGTAACATCTCTACATGATTTTGAAAAATAGGTTTCATAGGACAAAAGTGAAGGAACTAGAACCTTACATTTATTAGAAAATGATAGATAATCCTAATAGGTAATATAATGGTACTATTATTAAAATTAGAGTTCTTCAGAAAAGCCAAATCAGAGAAAATTGTTCCCATGGGATTGGTGAGCTAAGGGGAAGTATTAAATCAAAAATAGAAAGGAGCAAAAGAAATAAATTATAGAGGAACATATATTCTCCAAGCATAATTTGCAACAAAGATACATATTTTAAAGTAGAGTAATGACCTATTATTTCTATAGCATTAAATAGAAATTATAAAGTGTTATAGAAAAACTAATGAAAAAATATCAGAGAGAATAAAATGCAGTAGTTTGGATTCCCCAGGAACAGATTTTGAAATGGAGATTTAGATGAAGAAATGTTATTAAGGGTGCTCTCAGGGGCAACGTCTGTGAGATAGTGAAGGAAATCGTGATAGGCAGAAAGAGAAATAGGATTGACATTCAGTCAGGGCAAAGGCTTCAACAGATTCCACACAGAGCTATGGACCTGTGCTGGACCTTTAGAATCATCTTCCAATGACAAAAGGATAACATTGATCTCCTCATTGACCATAAGCTTACATGAGACAGTTCCCTCAGGCTGAGGGCAAGTCCTTATGAGGGACTCTGTTTTGAACTTTTGTAGGCATCCTTCTCAGCATCTGTGGAAAAAGAGTGGCTCAGTTTTGAGAGTATAATGCAGACAGTTCTCCACATTATTCACTACAGTCTGCTTGTGCTATTCATGTTGCTGTTGTTGTTAGGGGCTGTTGAGTTGGCTCCAACTCATAACAACCCTACGCACAACAGAACAAAACAGTGTCTGGTCCTGTAGCGTCCCCACAATTCTTGCTATCTTTGAGCCCATTCTTGCAGCTATTAAGACAACCCATCTTGTTGAGGATCTTCCTTCTTTGTGCTGACCCTCTACTTAATCAAGCATAATGTCCGTCTCTAAAGAATAGACCCTTCAAACAACATGACCAAAGTACATGAGATGAAGTCAGGCCATTCTCACTCTACCGAGCATTTTGGCTGCATTTCTTCCAGGACAGAATTTTTCATTCTTCTGACAATCCATGGTACTTTCTATACTCTTTGCCAACACCACCATTCAAAAGCATCAACTCTTCTTTGGTGGTCCTTATTCATTGTCCAGCTTTCAAATACATTTGAGGCAACTGAAAACACCATGGCTTGGGTTAGCCACACCTTAGCTTCAAAATGACATATTTCCTCCTTAACATATTAAAGATGTCTTTTGCAGCAGATTTTCCCAGTGCAATATAGGGTCTGATTTCTTGACTTCTGCTTCCAAGAACATTGATTGTGCATACAAGTAAGAAGAAATCCCTAACAAATCCAATCTTTTCTCCATTTATCATGATGTTGCATACTGGTCCAGTTGTGAGGATTTTTGTTTTCTTTATATTGAGGTGTATCCATACTGATTATGTCTTTGATCTTCATCAGTAAGTACTTCAAGTCATAGCTACTTGCTTTATATGGTGACTTTGTTATTAGTTGCTATCAAGTTGGTTCCTAGTCATAGCAACACTATGTTCAACAGAACAAAATACTGCCTGGTTCCACACCATCCTCACTATTGTTGCTGTCTTTGAGGCCATTGTTGCAGTCACTGTGTCAATCTAACTCACTGAAGGTTTTCCTTTTGCCCTGGTGGTGCAGTGGTTCAGTCCTCTGATATTACTGAAAGGTCAATGGTCTGAACCCATCAGCTGCTCAACAGAGAAAACATGTGACAGCATACTTCCATAAAAATTACAGTCTTGAAAACCCTACGGGGCAATTCTAATCTGTCATATAAGGTTGTAGTGTGTTAGAATCAACGATGGTGGGTACTATGTCCACCTTGTCAGGGGATATGTCATCTAAGACTCAGTGTTGTCTCAATCTCTGTGGATAAGTATGAGAGAAAAGACAATAGGGTGAACTACAGCCACATCTGCTTCTGATCTCAGGGTTGCTACGGACATTCAAAGCTTCATTGCTGACTATTCTTTCTTTCTTTTATTTCTTTTTTATTGTGATTTGGGTGAAGATTTACAGAGCAAATTAACTTTCCATGCAGCAGTTCACATACACTTTGTCTCCTGACATTGGCCACAGTTTACCACAATGCAACAGCTCCTCTCCCACTTCCTCCCCATAGTTACCTTTTCCCTGTCTCTATCCCTCCATGCACTCCTGCCCCCTGTGCCATCTCCCTGTGCATAAGCAGCCTTTCTTTCTCCCATGGTTGTTCTCTCCAAGGAGTGTATATACCTGAGTAAATGTTCAACTCATATGCCTGTCTTTTGTTTGGCTGGAAACCACAGGTGTGGGTTCAATTCCAGACCTGAAGGGCAGCTAGGGGCCATAGTCTCAGCAATCCACCAGGCTCTATCAGACCAGCAAACCTGCCCCTCCCCTTTTTTTTTCTCCAAATGATTTTGACTTTTGTTCCACACTGTTCTCCCTCTCTATTAAGGATCTCCTACATAGATCCCCTTCCACGTGGATGACAGTGGTAGCCAGGCACCATCTAGTTCCTCTGGTCTCGTAGTCATATAAGCTGCAGATCATATGGTGTACCAGTCACTAGGACTAATTGTTTCCATGAATTTTGGTTTTCTTCATTCTTCTTTGCTCTAGATGAGGAGAGATCCATCATTGCATTTAGATGGCAGCTTGCAAGCTTTTAAGATCCCAGTCGCTACTTGCCAAAGTAGGAGGTAGAACAGTGTTTTGTATAGTATGTTATGCCAATTGAGCTTGATGTCCCCTGTGACTATGGACCCAAGCCCACACGTTCAACTACTCGGTCCCTCTGGGTATCTGGCTATGACCAAGCAGTGACCACAACCTTGCTCCTTGTCAGCTCTACCATATACCTGGGAATTCTGATCATTCACATAAACTTATAGGACCATTGTCTGCCAACCCTATACAAGGTCTTGGATACACTGCCCATTCCATACACATACCTAATAGTTCAGCCTTTCCTCCCATCCATCCACCCATATACCCATGTTTGCCTTCACGGACAATGCAGCACTGTATGTGCAAAATTGTTCATCTTTGCTGTTTCTACTTCCCATGTACCTCTCTATGTCTTTCTCTTCCTCAATGCTGCCATATTAGTCACTCACATTTGGTACATTGCCCTTCTCGTCACCCAAATCAATACTTAACTCTATCTATCTAACAGTGTCCCTCCCCACCCCTCCCACCCCTAGTAACCAACAAAGAAAATTTCCTTCTATACATAAACTTTTCCTTAACTTTTACAATAATGGACTAATACAATATTTGTCCTTTTGTGATTGACTTATTTCACTCAGCATAATGTCCTCCAAGTTCATCCACGTTATGTGGTGTTTTGAAGATTCTACATTATTCTTTAGTGTTGTATAGTATTCTATTGTGTGTATGTACCATAATTTTGTTATCCATTCCTCAGTTGATGGACACCTAGGTTGTTTCCATCTCTTGGCTATTGTAAATAATGCTGCGATGAACATGGGTGTGCATATATCTGTTCTTGTCATGGCTCTCACTTCTTTAGGGTATATACCTAGTAATAGAATGGCTGAGTCAAATGGTATTTCTATTTGCAACTTTTGAAGGAATCGCCATGCTGCTTTTCACGATGGTTGTATCATTTTACAGTCCCAGCAGCAGTGTATGAGAGTTCCAATCTCTCCACAACCTTGCCAGCATTTGTTATTTTCTGTCTTGTTGAACTTTGCAACTAGTGCTGGAACAAAATGGTTTCTTATTGTTGTTTTGATTTGCAACTCTCTAATAGCTAATGATTGTGAGCAATTCTACATATGTTTGTTGACCACTTGAATATCTGCCTTTGTGAAGTGTCTATTCATGTCTTCTCCCATTTTTAATTGGATTATTTGTCTTTTTGTTATTAAGATGCTGGCATTTTCTATAAATTCTAGAGATAAGTCCTTTGTCAGATATGTGATTACCAAATATTTTTTCCCAATCTGTAGGTTCTCTTTTGACTCTTTTGGAGAAGTCTTTGGAAGCACATAAAAATTTAATTTTTAGAAGGTCCCAATCATCCGGTTTCTCTTCTGCTGTTTGTGCATTTTGAATTATGCTTGGGAGTCTATTTATGCCATATATTATTGTTGTTGTTGTTATGTGCTGTTGAGTCAAACCCGACTCATAGCGACCCCTCCTTGGGTTTCTGAGGCAGTATCACTACGGAAGTAATATTGCCCAACCTTTCTTCTGAGGAGTGGCTGGTGGGTTTGAACCACCAGCAGTCTGGTTAGCAGGCAAGTGTCTTAGCCCCTATGCTACCAGAGCTCCATTAGGGCCCTTAAATTTGCCCCTAATTTTTCCTTGGGAATTCTATAGTTTTGGGTTTCA
>NW_006922287.1:274073-274673 GCF_000298275.1 Orycteropus afer afer
AATATCTTCAGCCAAAACCAGGCCAGGAGCTGATTGTGCAACAGACTATCAACTGCTCATATGCAAGTTCAACTTGAAGTTGAAGTCAATTAAAGTAAGTCCAAGAAAGTCAAAATATGATCTTGAATATATCCCTCCTGAATTCAGAGACCATCTAAAGAACAGATTTGATGTATTGAACACCAACGACCAAAAACCAGAAGAATTGTGGGAGGATATCAAAAACATTATCCATGAAGAAAGCAAGAGATCACTAAAAAGACAAGAAAGAAAGAGAAGACCAAAATGGATGACAGAAGAGACTGAAACTTGCCCTTGAGCAGAGAGTAGCTAAAGGCAATGGCAGAAATGACAAGATAAGAGAGCTGAACAGAAAATTTCAAAGAGCAGATTGAGCAGACAAAAGCAATTACTGTAATGAACTGTGCAAAGATCTGGAGTTTGAAAACCAAAAGGGAAGAATGTGCTCAGCATTTCTCAAGCTGAAAGAATTGAAGAAAAAATATTAAGCCTTGAGTTGCAATATTGAAAGATTCTATGGGCAAAATATTGAATGATGCAGGAAACATCAAGAGAAGATGGCAGGAATACACAGAATCA
>NW_006922287.1:275733-295599 GCF_000298275.1 Orycteropus afer afer
AAACAAAAATTCTCACAACTGGATGAATGAGCAGCATCACAATAAATGGAGAGAAGATTGAGGTTGTCAAGGAATTCACATTGCTTGGTTCTACAATCAATGCCAATGGAAGCAGCAGTCGGGACATTTGAAAATGTGTAGCATTGGGAAAGTCAACTGTGAAAGGACTGTTTCAAGTGCTGAGGAGCAAGGATGTCTCCTTGATGACTAAGGTACACCTGACAGAAGCCATGATATTTCCATTTGCCTCATATGCATGTGAGAGCTGGACAATGAATAAGGAAGACTGAGAAAGAGTTGATGCTTTTGAATTGTGGTGCTGGCAAAGAATGCTGAAAGTACCATGGACTGCTAAAAGAACTAACAGATCTGTCCTGGAGGAAGTGCACCCAAAATGCTCCTTGGAAGCAAGAATGGCCAGACTTCGTCTCACCTATGTTGGTCATGTTGTCAGAAGGGACCATTCCTTGGAGAAGGATGTCATGCTTGGTAGGGTGAAGGGTCGACGAAAGAGGGGGAGGCCTTCCACAAGATGGATTGTCACAGTGGCTGCAATGATGGGCTCAAGTATAGCAGGGATCATGGAGCTGGCATGGGATTGTGCAGTGTTTCATTCTGCTGTGCATGGGGTTGCTATGAGTAGGAAACAACTCAACGGCACCTAACAACAACAACCTCTCCTTACCTTCAAGGCTCAGGGGTCCAAGATTATCTTCTGTGTCTGTGTTAATTGATTTCCCTTTTCTTTGTTGTAGAGGGTCTGTGCAGTCTTTCTGCCTAGTCCACCATCTTGCCAGAACTCCTCCAACTATTCTTTCTAGATTCTCTCTCATCCTCAGCTACCAACATTTTCATATGTAAGCTTACCTGGAGGAATGATCCAGAATATCTTTTCAAAGAATTTCAGAACCACTGGACACTGTGACCTTTTCACCAAAGTAGATTCCTAAGAGAAGGTACAGTGGGTCATCTGGGTGCCGGGTGTATTCTTCCTGCCTCTATTACATAATAATGTAATAGCAACCTAATCTACTTAGCTACTAATAATCAGAGTCACTAACCCCAGCAGTACGATGATTCTTTTCCTTGCCTGCTTCCTTCTGTGTAGAAGAAAGGTATGAATGACAGTCATTGCTTAAAATTTAATAGGCCTTGCTTGGTCATTTGTTAGAAGTCCACCCACCCCCAGGATGAAGATCTTTTATCCCACAAACATCTAAGTATTTGTCATGCAAATTCAGCAAGTGAGTCACTGGGAATGATGATAAGCAGAGCCAATCTGATTTTCACACTTTGGTTCCCAGGCCACATGCTCTTCCACTTAGGGCATAATGCCATACAATTTTAATTAGTTTGGGGTATATTAGGGTATGGATTCTGGAGATTATATGATAGAATTTTGCAGGAACAATGACTTATTCATTGCAAATACACTTTTTCAGCAACACAAATGGTGACTATACACATGGACTTTGAGAGATGGTGTAACAGGAATCAGATCGACTACATCTGTGGCAAGAAGTGATAGAGAAGTTTCATATTTTCAGCACTAGCAAGGCCAGGAGCTGATTGTGGAAAAGACCATCAACTGTTTATATGCAAGTTCAACTTGAAGTTGAAGACAATTTAAAAAAGTCCAAGAGAGACAAAATAAGACCTTGATTATATCCTTTCTGAATTTAGAGACCATCTAAAGAATAGATTTGATGCATTGAACATCAATGACAAAAAAACACAAGAATTGTGGGATGACATCAAGAACATCATCCATAAAGAAAGAAGAAGGTCATCAATAAGACAGGAAAGGAAGAAAAGACCAACATAGATGTCAGAAGAAACTCTGAAACTTACCCTTGAACAGAGAGTAGCTAAAGTAAATGGAAGAGAAGAGCTGAACAGAAGACTTCAAAGAACTGCATGAGAAGATACAGTCAATTGCTATAAAGAAATATGCAAAGACCTGGAGTTAGAAAACCAAAAGGGAATAACACACTCAGCATTTATCAAGCTGAAAGAACTGAAGAAAAGAATCAAGCCTCAAGTTGTGATATTGAAAGATTCTATGGGAAAAATATTGAATGATGCAGGCAGCATCAAAAGAAGATGGAAGGAATACACAGAATCACTGCACCAAAAAGAATTGGTTGATGTTCATCTACTTCAGAAGGTGGCATATGATCAATAACAATTGTGTTGAGGGAAGACATTGAAGCTGCACTAAAGAAATTGGCTAAGAACAAGGTTCCAGGAATTGACAGAATACCCATTGAGATGTTTGAACAACCAGATGCAGCACTGTAGACACTCCCTTGTCTATGCCAAGAATGTTGGAAGACAGCTACCTGGCTAGCCAACTGGATCCATATTTGTACTCATTCCAAATAAGAGCAATCCCACAGAATGTAGAAATTATCAAACAACATCATTAATATCACACATAAGTGAAATCTTGCTGAAGATAATTAAAAAATGGTTGTAGCAGTATAGTGACAGAGAACTTCAAGAAATGCAAGCTGGATTCAGAAGAGGATGTGAAATGAGAGATATCATTGCTAATGTTAGCTAGATCTTGGCTGAAAGCCAAGAATACCAGAAAGATGTTTACTTGTGTTTTATTGACTATGAAAAAGCATTTGATTATGTGGATCATAACAAATTGTGGAGAACATTGAGAAGAAGGGAATTCCAGAACACTTGGTTGTATTCATGAGGAACCTGTACATAGATTAGGAGACTGTTGTTTGAACTGAACAAGGGGCTACTGCATGGTTTAAAATCAGGAAGGGAGTGGACCAAGGTTGTATCCTTTCACCATACTTATTCAATCTGTGTGCTGAACAAATTATCTAAGAAGCTGGACTGTATGAAAAAATACCATGGCATAAAGTTTAGAGGAAGATTCATTAATCTGCAATACACAGACCACACAACTTTGTTTGCTGAAAGTGAAGATGATTTGAAGCACTTACTGGTGTCGATTAAAGACTTCAGTCTGCAGTGTGGGTTACATCTCAACATCAAGAAAATTAAAATCCTCACAACTGGACTGATAGCAGCATCATGATAAATGTAGAAAAGATTGAAATTATCAAAGATTTCATACTACATGTTTTCACAATCAACACCAATGGAAGCAGCAATCAAGGCATATGATGACATATTGCATAGGGCAAATCTCCTGCAAAAGACCTCTTTGAAGTACTCAAGAGCAAGATGTCTCCTTGAAGACTAAGGTGCACCTAAGCCAAGCCATGGTATTTTCAATCACCTCCTATGCATGTGAAAGCTGGACAGTGAACAATGAAGACTGAAGAAGAGTTGGTGCTTTTGAGTCGTGGTGTTGGTGAAAAATATTGAGAGTATCATGGACTACCAAAAGAATGAACAAATTTGTTCTGGAAGAAGTGCAGCAAGAATGCTCCTTGGAAGCAAGAATGGCCAGACTTCACTTCACCTACTTTGGTCATGTTGTCAGAAGGGACCATTCCTTGGAGAAGGATATTGTGCTTGGTAAAGTGGAGGGTCAACAAAAAAAGGGGAAGACTCTCAATGAGATGGATTGACACAGTGACTGCAATGATGGGCTGAGGTGTGGCAAGCATTGTGAGGCTGGCACAGGACAAGGTAGTGTTTTGTTCTGTTGTACATGGGTACACTATGAGTCAGAGCCAATTTAACAACACCTAACAACAACAACAACAACTGTATTCTGGAAGATGACAGCCTACTATCACTGGGTATTTACATCTTCAAAACTCTGTCCTAATGCCCAGCTTCTGAGTCATGGTGCATGTAATAGAACCAGGTGATTCCAAGTTCATGTGCCCTCTGCTGCACCTGCTTTGCTGCTGACTTTGCCCTTTCCTTCAATCTGTATTAAGGGAGATTTCGCATCAAATCCTCTGTAGAGTTTCAAAGAGTAGCACCGGATCAGGTTTTGTGGGCATGAAATGTATGTTGACTTGATTCAAGATCAATTGCTGGCCTTCCAGTTGGAACATTGTAAGTAACAAAAGTGGCAAGTTAGTCTCCTCAACAAAAAGTGTGATATCAGGAGTATAATCTCTGTTGCTTCTCAATTGGACATTGAAGAATAATTTGGTTAGATTATCCTTGGTAAGTATGAGATCATGCAACTGTTTCTATCTCTGCCACCATGAGTAAGCTGTTCTCGTGCCAATTGCACCACACTGTGATGGTTGCTATTTGAGATGTTTGACATAAATGGTCAAGTCCAGTTTGTTAGTATGTCTTCTGTGATGGATGCCTGCAGTGGACACTAACATGAGATTCTAAGACTCCATACTGTATACTCATTCCATAAGTTGATCCACATGACTTCATGAGACCTACTTGTCTTTGGCATGTCAATCTTGAGCCTCTAAAGTTCCTAGACAACCAGACAAACCATTCACAACTGTTCTCAAGTCTATATAAACTCTAACTTCAGGCCACTTCTTTTTCCATACAAGTAGATTATCAAGTGTGCCATACAAAATTCTGCCCATTGAGAGGACTACTGTTTTCAGGACCACATCAAATGGGGCTTACAGGGCAGCTTGAGTCCATTTTTGTTTGCACAAAATTACAACGTCAACCCATCCATGAATAAAATCTGGCCTTTTTTCATCTCAGTCATTGTTGTTGTTAGGTGCCATCAAGTTGATTCTAACTGAAGGCTATCTCCTAAGTGACAGAGTCAATCTGCTCCATAGGACTTTCTTGTTTAAACTATTTATAGAAGCAGATGATTAGGTATATCTCCATGGAGTCACTGAGTAGATTTGAAGCATTCCCCTTTTTGTTAGCAGCTGAGCACTTAACTGTTCACAACACTAGTGCTCCTTCCCAGCTTAAAAAAAAAAAAAAAAAAAAAAAAAAAACACAGCCTTGGATTCAGTTCTGACTCATAGCTACCTCTCTTTGGGTTTCCGAGGTGGTATCTCTATGGAAGTAGATTGCCCAGTCTTCCTTCCAAGGAGTGGCTGGGGGTTTGAACCACCAGCCTTCTGGTTAGAAGTCAAATGCCTTAAGCACTACATCACCAGAGCTCCTCTCTCTTTCCCTGCTGAATGATCATGAAGTACCCTGTGTGCAGCTACAGGTGTGAGGTAGGAGACTGGTGTCTCTGTAGTATTGGTGAGTGATATGGGGTCTAGGATATTTGCTCATGCTGCTTATTTGTACCCTATGGAATAACTTATGCATGAACCAAGATATAACACTTCCCCGGTACCATCACCTACTTCTGGACCTGCTTGATCTTATGACTTGATGGGTCTAATAAAACTAATCAATTATGGGCATCTCTGGACACAAGTACACTTGGTGTGACATAGTTAGTTGCTTTGTTTCTGACAGAACCCAGTAGCAATGTCTCATTAGCAAACACCTCTGAATTCAGTACTATATAAACACATGTACATGGGCCCTGGTGATGTAAACTGTTAAATGCCTTGCTGGTAAGCAAAAGGTTGGTCATTTGAACCCACCCAGTTGCCTCACCAGCTCCACCACTCATTGAAGGGGAGACCTTCAACAAGATGGACTGACACGGTGGCTGCGATGATGGGCTCAAGTATAGCAGGGATCATGGAGCTGGCACGGGATCGGGCAGTGTTTTGTTCTGCTGTGCATGGGGTCGCTATGAGTCGGAAATGATTCAACGGCACCTAACAACAACAACAAAGCTGCTCCGCAGAAGGAAAACTTGGTGATATGTCCTCATAAACATTATAGCCTAGAAAAACATATTGGGCAGTTCTACTATGCCACATATGATCGCTGTACTTACAATAACTGATTCATTGTAAACAAGGTCATCATAAGGAAGCAATGCAGGGGAGGTTCCAGTAAGATGGAGGAATAGTCAGACAAACTACACAGACCCTCTTAACAAAGAAAAAAAAAAACATAAAAAACAAACACACTGCTGTGGAGTCAGATCCGACTCATAGCAACCCCTCCTTGGGTTTCGGAGGCGATATCACTATGGAAGTAGATTTTCCAACCTTTCTTCAAGGAGTGACTGGTTGGTTTGAATCACCAGACTTCTGGTTAGCAGTCTAATAATGCCTTAGGCACTACTCCATCAGAGCTCCTCAACAAAGAAAAAGGGAACCAATTAACACAGATACAAAAGATAATCCTAGAGCCTGAGGTTTGAAAGGAAGGATACATAAGTGGACTGAACTTCAACTAGTAGAAGAACCTGCATGAAAACACCAAAATGAGGCATATGGAGCTGTGGTCTGGCGGTGATCCTGACAGCATGGACAGCTTGGATGGATATCGCCAAGTGGTGTTAGGACTTAAGAATTAACCTAAAAGCAGCCCTGTTAGTCACGGGCTGAATGGAGGACAGCACTGGTGGCCAGTGAATAAAGGTGGAAGCAGTGAAGAGAGAGATGGGGTGAGCTGTCAACTTTTGCCTGTCTGGAGAGTGCAGTCATTTTGAATGTTTACAAGCAGTTCAATCATTTTGGATACTTTAAGTGACAGCATTCTCTCAGATTCCTGGAACTCAAGAATAGGCTCCACTTGCCAAGAACTGCAAGGACATTCTGGACCCAAACAACTGGAAAGGTGTGATATTCCCCTTGTTATTCTTATATGACACACCATCTTGGTGAATAGAGGTGTGGCCACCACTCACTCCCACTCACCTTCTGGGCCAGCAGGAATTCCATCCCAGTCTGTGTGCTCAGATGGTGCCTGGGTGCCCTGCCCTGCTCTGTCCCAATTTTTTTTTTTTCTTTTTTCATTTTAGTTGGTTTGATTTTGTATGTTTTAAAATTATTATTAGTCCTTTTAATTATTATTCTTTATTCTTCCCTTTCCAGGTTATAGTTTTCAGCTTTTACTCTCTTCCCTGTTTGTATTTCCCATTTTTTTCTTTCTTGTGGTTAACCCCATTCCTTTTTTTTTTCTTTTTGCATTTTTCCCATTTTTTTCTTCATTGTTCTCCTACTCTACATCTTTTGTCTTATTGATCCCTCCCCAGATATAGTTGGGTGATATTTTTTTCTTTTCTTTTTTTGGTGACTGTTCCTGTATGTTTATATAGTGGTTTTTTTTTTTTTTTTTTTTTTTTTTTTGTCCATTTGTTTTTACTTTTATGATGGCTTTCCATTCATTCATTTTGTCTAACAGAGTGGGAGACAGCAAGCCCATATCATGCAACCACACCTGCACCTCCTGCAGCTCAACTTACTGAGTGAGCACTACCATTTCCTTCTCCTCCAATTGGCCAATGATAAACAACCTCCAAGAAGAGCCTGACTCATCGCTAATAGCTCTTCACAAAAGTTAAGAGATCTAAATACAACAACCTCACAATGTCTCAGAAAAAACAGACCATCACAGTCCACACAAAGAAGCAAGATAAAGCAGGAGAAACAAAAGCCCAGGATACAGACCCAGAATATATCTCCAAGGAAGAACTAGCATTGGAACTCCCTGATATGGAATTCAAAAGAATAATACTTAGGTATCTTCAAAGGATTGAGAGACAGATCAGGGAAGACACTGACAAAATTAAGGAAAATACAGACAAAACCATAGAACAATTTCAAAAGACAATACAAGAACAAAATGACAAAATAAATGAAAAATTTAAAATAATATAAAATATACAGATAAAAATCCAGAAGGTCAACACTAAATTTTCAGAAACAGATAATACATTGAAAGGGCAATGGAGTAGAATTTAATCAATAGAAGACAGAATTAATGAGATTGAAGACAAATCCCTCAATAATTCTTTGGAAAGGGATCAGTCAGAAAAAAGATCAAAACAAAAGTCTAAAGTTCATGTGGAATATCATCAAAAGGAATAACCTGTGTATAATTAGAATTCCAGAACAGGAAGAGACAAATAAAACCACAGAGAAAATTGTACAAGATTTGTTGGAAGAGAACTTCCCTGATTTGTTGAAAGATGAAAATATATCCATTCATGGAGTCCAACGAACCCCAAACAGGATAGACCCCAGAAGAAAATCACCAAGATATATCCTCATCAAACTCACCAAAGCCAAAGACAAAGAAAGAATCCTGAAAGCAGCATGGAAAAAATGAAAAGTTACCCACAAAGGACAACCAATAAGAATAAGCTCTGATTTCTCAGAAGAAACCAAGTAAGTGAGAAGGAAATGGGATGGTATATATAAAACCCTGAAAGAGAAAAATTTCCAACCAAGAATTATATACCCAGCAAAATTGTCCCTCAAATATGATGGTGAAATTAGGCTCTCAGAGCCTCTGTGTTCAGAGCATTTATTGGTTTCATTATGTAGTCACAAATGAGACTTCACTGCATATGCTGTTGATGTTGTTACGTGCAGTCAAGTTAGCTATGACTCGTAGTGACCCTGTGTACAGAACAAAACACTCTCCAGTCCCATCCCATCCTCACAATCCTTGCCATGCTTGAACCCATTGTTGCAGTCACTGTATCAATGGATCTCATTGAGAGTGTTCCCCTATTCCACTGACCCTCACTCTACGAAGCATAATACCCTTCTCCAGAAACTGATACCTCCTCATAATATGTCCAAACTGAGTGGATGAAGTCTCCCCATCCTCTCTTCTAAGGAACATTCTGGCTGTACTTCTTCCAAGACACATTTGTTCATTCTTCTGGAAGTCCATGGTATATTCAGTATTCTTGCCAATAGCACAATTCAAATTCATTTGTTCTTCTTCATATTTCCTTATTCATTGTCCACTTTTCACATGCATATGATGTGAATGAAAACACCCTGACTTTTGTCCTCAAAATGACATCATTGTGTTTTAAGTGACATCTTTACATATCCATGATAAGTCAAATCATGCCTCCTGAGGTTAGTTAATAAATTGAGCTACCTGGAGGTCTTTCAGATTAGACCAGCCCTGATTCATTAGCAAAATTCACAGATGTTGTCTGGAAGTTTTAGAATTACTCAGGAAATTCCAAGGGTTATGTCTCAGGAACCAAGGACAGAAGCCTTTTCTTTTTCTTTTTCTTTCTTTCTTTTCTTTTTTCTTTTTTTTTTTTTTTTTTTTTGGTGAGGTGATTCAGTACTGCTTACTTTGTCATGTGAGTAAATCCTACATCATGAGAGTGTCCTACCTTATCAATAAATTTTCCCTTATCCAATTTTATATTCTACTCCTTCCTCTATTTTTTCCAGCCCCTTAGGATCCAAAGATATATCTACTCTCCTGTATGCCACTAATGTAGGTCAGCTAGGTCTAACAGCATTTTCAGAGAAGTGTCTATTTCTCCCTTTAGCTGATCCAACTCCTCTTCAGGAAGGTTATACAGTGACTTAACTTTAGTAGTTTGTCTAGTGACTAGGAGGGAGATGGAGGTAGATTCTATCAGGGGCTGACAAAGACACATGTTTTTTTGCAAGACATAAGTCTTTGCATCTTCTTCCATCAACACATGAATGGTAGCCTTTAACAGGGATAAATGGGCCTCTTTTGCAAATCCTGGATATGGCAATGCAAAAAGGGCAAGGAGGCCACATGTTCTGACCTCCTAGAACCCCACAAGAGGAAGACAGGATTACCAGCAGTAAGCCAAGGCCTATTCCTACAAGGTCAGACATGCTGCCTCCCTCCAGCCCTTTCTCCAACTGTTCCTCCCAAAGCACCATCACCTCTCTCCTGGGTTCGATAATTCACTGCAGTGGCCACACAGAACTCACATATTATGGAGTTTATTAGGGAAGCACCAGGCTACAATTCAAGCTCAGGAAAAATGCTCAGTCTCTCTCCCAGCCCACAGTCCCTCAGCCAACAGTCTCTCACAGTCTCTTTCCCAGCACTGCTGGTCCCTCGGTGTCTCACTCAGCGATGCGTGTCTCTTGTGCCTCTTTCCCAGCAGCATGTGTCTCTTTCCGGGGTGTGTGTCTCTTTCAGCAGCACGTCTTCCTCAACCAGCAGTCAGAGCGAGTTCTGCCTCTAGGAGGCCTCCTTTTGAGCCCCGGCAGGGTGGTCAAACTAGCCAATTATAGCATCAGAACTCTAAGCACCTGAGAGAGAATGGGCACCTCCCAGAACATTGTTTTGTGCCACTCCCAACAGAAATACTCCAGGTGGACACCTTAAGCAATCAGGAGCTCCTCAGTTGCTCACAGCAAATCCCACCTTGGAGTTTACAAAGACTTATGGGTAGAAAAGCCACAAAAAGTAATTTACTACACTGCAGGCAAGGAAAATTAAGGTTTCAAGATTTTCAAGTGTATCAACCCAAATGTCTTCTGTCTCAAGTTTCAGGTCCCATTTTTTTTTTTTTTTCTTCTCTTTTTCCAAACTCACTCATACTTGCATACCTTTCTGTGTATAACCAGCTCCCAAGAATTCTTCATCTGATCAGATTGGTTGTTCCTTGTTATCTCATTAGCTCTCTGCTTCCTTTGCCAAAGTCTTACTGACTCAAATGGGGCCTTTGACACTTGTTATAATAGATCTGTCCTAGGGATTACTCTTTTTCTTGGAATAGCTGCACTTATTAATTTGTGCAAATACAGTTGTTCTTTTTTATTTATTTATTTATTTTATCTGTCTACCTTCTAGTTAGTGGTTTATCCTCCCTTCCTCACCCACTCCTGGTAACTATCAAAGAATTTGTGTGTGTGTGTGTGTGTGTGTGAAATCCTTTTCTTGACTTTTTATAATAGTGGTCTCATACAATATTTGTGTTTTTTGATTGACTAATTTCACTCAGCATAATGTCCTCTAAGTCCATCCGTGTTATAAGATGTTTCACAGATTCATCACTGTTGTTTGTCATTGCATAATATTCTATTAGATATTGTATATACCATAATTTGTTGATCGACTCCTCTAATGATGGACATTTAGGCTGTTTCTATCTGTTTTCTACTGTCAACAAAGAACTTAACTATGAGGGTAACATCCATGAACATGGATGTGCATATATCTTTCATGTCTTGGCTCTTAATTCTCAAGGATATGTACCTAGTAGTGGGATTGGTGAATCAAATGGTATTTCTATTTCCACCTTTTTAAGAAAGCACCATACCATTTTTCAAAGTGGTTATATCATTTTAAAGTCCCAGCAGCAGTGAATGAGTGTTCTGGTTTCTCCATTCCCTTGCGAACATTTGTTGTTTTCTTTGGGGTCACATTTTTTTTATCCAGTCTGCTATTACTCATGTAATGGACTTTCTCTAGTAGAGAATTCAAACTTCTGTGGAGCCCTGTTACTCTCGTGGTTAAGTTCCAAGTCTGATCCTCACCTTTTTCTGACCTCCAACTCCATCAGGTGGGATTTTCCATGTTTCCGAGAAGGCTACATCAACTTCACACTCAGGCCAAAGTGGGCCATTAGTCACCCTCAACCCTGCATTCTGTTTCCCCAGTGTGTGGCTAGCATTCAGAATGAACCATTTCATTCCATTGTCCTATGATTCTCCTCAACTTCTCAAATGCCTGAAACATTGCCCTGACTAGTGTATATTCTTTCACTGCATCCCATTATTTCAATAGTTGTTGTTTTATTGTTATTATTATTGTTACTGATGCTGTAAAACATATACAAAAAATATTTGCCATGATGGCACATAACAACAACAACTATTTTAAGTGTACAATTCAGTAACACTAATTACATCTACCATGTTGTGCATTTTTAAATGCTACCTCAAAAGTTTCAAAAGTTTTACCATTGTAATTCTATGGCATGGCAGTTGAAAGAGAGACCACAACCCATCCCATGGTGACCCCTGGGGTGGTAAAGGCCTTCTTGGGCCAAGGCTTTGAAGTCTTTGCATCATCCAATCATTCAGTGTATACTCCACTTGGGGAATGCCCATAATCACCATGAGGTTGCTCCTATCAGCTGAAGGAAATCCTGAGTAAGAATCAGCTATGAACCATCAACAAGCAATCCTTACAGCAGCAAGGCAAATGAGTATCTTGGTATCTGCCTATCTGAGTATCCACTACACAAGCTTACCAATAAATATGAAGCAGACCAAAATGAAACTCAATTAATTTAGCACTTCAGCAAAATGACTACATCTGTTTTCAACAGAAAAAAGCCATATAAGCAGTACGGATCAACAGCAATGCTAATGCAATCCTGCAAATTGGATAATCGTTTTCTATAAAGTCTTACAGAATTTTAAAGCATTGTATTAGATATTAAGAATATCCTGTTGGAAGATATTTTGTCTGGTGATAAAAATAAATTCAATAACTTTACAGAAGAAATATGGGGAAAATGAGTTTCTTAAAAATCTTTATAAATAAACTCTACCCATTTATCTTAGTTCTACTCTGGAATAATTTTTCAAAAAAGGTGAATTAACACTCTTTACCTTTAATTAATTTTAATTTTTCAGTGGTGGCAATCAATGTAAAATATTGCAAAATAAAATTTTCTCAGAATGTGAAGGTATCAAAAACACACATGGAAATAACACAGATGGCAATAACATACACACACAATAGATAACCACTGGACTTGGAGTTCTTTCATGGCAAGGATTATGTCTTGTTCACCTTTATATGACAAATGCCTGCCACAATGTCTTGCAAGCAAAAATTCTTGATATATATTTGATGAGTGAATGAGCTGATAAATGAATTGAGTCATATACATTTTGTTTTACCTGAAGTGGACTGAGACATGTTTTAAGTAAACATCTTAACATCTTAAAGGACATCTTAACAAAGTCCTCTCATAGTCCTGGGTCTTTCGTCATGAGAATTATATAGTTCACTAAACAGAATGTGTATTTCTAAAAATTGGCATAGTCACCTGTGTTGTTCAATAAATAATATTAAATTCAGTATATATATTAGAAATTTATTTTATAACAAAAAGTATGTTAAGAGCTGGAAAATAGGCAATGTAATACACAATTCTTTCCTACAATGGACTTAAACGTCTCTCATGATGGCAACATCAATGCTAAAGCTAACTGTAATCCAGCATGATAAAATCAGAGCAAAGTGGAATGTGTGGCTGAGGTCTTTGGGAGGCACTAACAGTTCAGTGCTTGTCTACTAACCTGAAGGTTGGTAGTTTAAATCACCTAGAAACAGCTCCAAAGAAAGGCCTGGCAATCTACTGGTGAACACTCATAGCCTCTGAAACATGTGGAGCCATTGTGAGTCAGAATCAACTCAACTGTAACTGGTTTGCTTCTGATTTATGTGATTTAGATTGATAATTTCTTAACTAGCAACCATGTTTTCCTTCCTTAATTGTTGGAGATGGTGGTTTAAAGTGTTGATTTTGGCGCTTTCTACTTTTTTGATCTGTGCACTTATTGCTATAAATTGGCCTATGATCACTGCTTTTGCTATGTCCCAAAGATATGTGGTATGTTGTGTTTTCATTCTCATTTGATTCAAGGAATTTTTGAATTTCAATTTTGATTTCTTCTCTTATCCAGTCTTTCTCAAGGAGGGTGTTGTTCAGTATCCATGTGTTTACTCTTTTTCTGTTGATCTTCTTATTGTTGATTTCTAATTTGATACCATTATGATTTGAGAAGATGCTTTGCAGTATTTCAATGTTTTTAAATTTATTAAGGCTTGCTTTATGGCCTAACATGTGGTCTATCATGGAAAATGTTCCATGTGCACTGGAGAAGAATGTATATTGTGCTGTTGTTGGGTGAAGTGCTCTGTAGATGTCTATAAGGCCAAGTTGGTGGATTGTATTGTTTAGCTCTTCTGCATCTTTGTTGAGTTTCTTTCCAGTTGTTCTGTCTTTCAAAGACAGTGGTGTATAAAGTCTCCCTCTATGACTGTGGATTCATCTATTTGGCTTTTCAACTCTTTTAAAGTCTGATTTATGTATTTTGGGGCTCGTTCATTGGGTCCAAAGATATTTATTATGGTTATATCTTCATGTTCAATTGATCCTTTAATCATTATATAATGTCTTTCCTTGTCTCATATGGTGGTTTTTGTCTTAAAGTCAATTTGATCAGAAGTTAATATTGCCACTCCTGCTCTCTTACAGTTGCCATTTGCTTGATATATCGTTTTCCAACCTTTGATTTTAGTCTATTTTTGTCTTTATCTCTAAGGTGTGTCTCTTGTAGGCAGCATATTGATGGGTTATGTTTTCTTATCCAATTTTCAACTCTCCATCTCTTGAGTGGTGCATTTAATCCATTAACATTCAGGGTAATTATTGATAAGTTTGAATTTGTTGCTGTCATTTTGTTATGTGTTTTTTCATGGTGTCCCTTGTTTCTTTGTTCCATATTATCTTCTGTGCTGAGCTCATTATGTTTATGAATCATGTTATCATTTCCTTTGTTGCTATTGTTTTAGTATATGCTGAATATTTGTGCTTGACCTCTTTTTTATTGTGATGTGAAGGCTTATCATTTTTCTTTGAGGTTACCCTATGATTCATAATTTTCTCCCTGAGTTTAGAACAGTCCATTTTAACTTGCAACTTTCTTAACTTCCTAACCTTTTAGAAGTTCTGTAACTACACAGTCTTTTCCCTCTTTTTATTTGTAGTTGTCCTCACTTGCCAATTGATGTCTCTGGTTCCTTGTTTATAATCTTGTAAGCTCATTTTACTTTGGATATGTCCATAGCTGTGGTTCTGGGTTATATCATCTTGTGTATTAATGGTCGGTTGTTATTTGCTATTTTTGGTTCTCTGATCAAAGGATTCCCTTTAGCATCTCTTGTAAGGTTGGTCTGGTTTTAACACATTCCCTTAGTTTCTGCTTATCTGGAAATCTCCTAATTTCATCATCATATTTGAGGGAAAATTTGGCCGGGTATATAATTCTTGGTTGAAAATTTTTCTCTTTCAGGTTTTTATATATACCATCCCATTGCCTTCTCACTTGCATGGTTTCTGCTGAGAAATCAACACTTATTTTTGCTGACTGTCCTTTGTAGGTAACTTTTTGTTTTTCCCATGCTGCTTTCAGGATTCTGTCTTTGTCTTTGGTTTTGATGAGTTTGATGATGATGTGTCTTGGTGATTTTCTTTTGGGGTCTATCCTCTTCAGGGTTCATTGGACTTCATGAATGGATATATTTTCATCTTTCATCATTTCAGGGAAGTTCTCCTCCAGCAAATCTTGGACAATTTTTTCAGTGGTTTTGTTTTTCTCTTCCTGTTCTGGAATTCCAATGACATGTATGTTATTCCTTTTGATGGTATCCCACATGAACCTTAGGCTTTCTGTATTTTGTTTTGATTTTTTTTCTGATTGATCCCTTTCCAAAGAAGTATTCAGGTATTTGTCTTCAATCTCATTAATTCTGTCTTCCATTGCATCAATTCTACTTCTTTGCCCTTCCAATGTGTTATCTATTTCTGACAATTTAGTATTAATCTTCTGGATTTCTGTCTGTAGATTTAGAATCATTTCTAATTTTTCATTTATTTTGTCATTTTGTTCTTGTATTTTCTTCCAAATTTCCGGTAGGGTTTTTTCTGTGTTTTCTTTCGTCTGTCTCTCAATCCTTTGAAGATACCTAAATATAATTCTTTTGAATTCCTTATCAGAGAGTTCCAAAGCTGCTTCTTCCTCAGGGATGTGTTCTGGATCTGTATCCTGCTCCCTTGTTTTTACCACTTTATCCTGCTTCTCTGTGTGGACTGTGATGGTCTGTTGTCTCTGAGGCATTGTGGTGTTGTTGTATTTAGATCTCTCTTAACTGTTTGTAAAGAGCAACCAAGGGTGATTCAGGCTCTTCTTGGTGGTTTTTTATCATTGGCCCATTGGTGGATAAGGAGGAAGTGGCTCTTTCTCAGTAAGTGAAGTTGCAGGAAGTGTGGGTGTAGTTGTGTCTTATGGGGACTGTTGTTGCCTCCCACTCAGTTAGACACAAATTACAATTGAATAACCATCAAAAAACTAAAAGCACAGGGACAAAAAACACATCATGTAATCACACAGGAACAGTAACTAAAAAAAGAAAAAAGGGAAAGAGAAGAAGAAAAAACAAGAAAACCTGGATTATCTGGAGATAGGGCACTAAGAGAAAAAAAGTAGAGAAGGAGAATAATGAAGGAAAAAAATGGGTAAAATGCAAAAAGAGAAACCAGGAATGGGGTTAACCATGAGAAAAAAGGGGAAAAAAAAATTTCAACCAGGAACAGGGAACAGAAAAAATGCTGAAAACTAGGACCTGGGAGGGGAAGATTAAGAATAATAGTAAAAAGGACAAAAGTATTAATAATAATAGTTGTTTTAAAACAGACAAATGCAAGCAAACTAATCATGAGTAAAAAGAAATTGAAAAAGAAAAAAAATTAAAACTGAGGAAAAAAAAAAAAAATCGGTGGAGGACAGGGCAGAGCACCCCGGCTCCGTCTGAGCACACAGACTGTGATGGAGTTCCTGTGGGCCCAGAGGGTAGGTGGGAGTGGGGGATGGCCACACCTCCATTCACCAAGCATGTGTGGGGTATAAGAGTAACAAGAGGAATATCACACCTTTTCATTCTTGCAGGTCCAGAGTGTCCTTAGGGTTTCTGGAAAACAGAACATGTTCTTAAGCCCCAGGAACCTGCAAGAGCACTGTCTCTTTAAATATCCAAACTAGTCAAGCCATTTTTAAACTTACAAAATGGTGGTGCCTTCCAGACAGGCAAAAACCCACAGCTCAGCCTGCCTTTGTCTTCACCTTCTCCATTTATCCCCCAGTCACGAGAGCAGTCCTCTGTGCAGTCCCTGGATAACCGGGCTGATTTTTAGGTTAATTCTTAGGTCCTTACCACCACTCAGGAATCTCCAAGATGTCTGTGCCATCAGGATTGCTCAGGATCGCTGCCAGACCGCAGCTCCGTGTGTCTCCTTTTTTGGTATTTTCATGCAAATTTTTCTGCTAGTTGGGGTTTAGTCCACTTCTATATCCTTCCCCTCAAGGCTCAGGGGTCCAAGATTATCTTCTGTGTCTGTGTTAATTGGTTTCCCTTTTCTTGGTTGAAGAGGGTCTGTGCAAACTTTTGCCTAGTCCACCATCTTGCCAGAACTCTCCATGTTTTTCTTCTTATGTAACAGAATTCAATTTGTACATAAACATAAAAAACTTACTGCTCACAATGATTTTTTCTTTTCCCTGCCTCCTTTGTAGCTGAGTTATCCATATCATCACACTCTGGTAGCAAAGTTTAAGCAAAACCATTTTGTTAAAATTCCAAGAAAATCTCTTTAAAAGGATTTAACCCCTTCTCTCCTGCTGATACCTTAG
Source organism: Orycteropus afer afer (assembly GCF_000298275.1). Classification (NCBI taxonomy): domain Eukaryota; kingdom Metazoa; phylum Chordata; class Mammalia; order Tubulidentata; family Orycteropodidae; genus Orycteropus; species Orycteropus afer. The sequence continues at coordinate 292,941 of NW_006922287.1, forward strand.
AATGAGGACAGGATGACCATCTTGGGCCATGAAGTAACTCTGAGGAAGAAATAGCTGAGAGTAGTAAATGGTAAAGAGCCTTAGTCCCAGGTGATTCTTGAGTAACCATGCTATCTATGGAAAGAAGAAGTAGACCTGGGTCTTGCTCCTGCCTCTTTCCCTTATTTGTATACGGTTATTTTATTTTTATTAGATGAAGACAAATATAAATCTAGTGGATACAAGGTATAGTTATGTTACTTTAGAATGGAAAATTACTAATTTTTTATTATAGGAGGATCAAAAGTTTTAAGGAAAAAAATGTCTTTTGAGTTTGACATGACAGAATGAGAAGAATTTGTTTTTCTATAAATTGTGAACCACAAACGCTGTGATTGGTTCAAAAACCCCATAAATATATAAATAGCATCTATGTGTCCAATCAAGTCAAATGATGTGGTCAGCAAGTGGGATGATATTACTGATGTTGACTTGCTCCAAGATTCTTATTTAGTTATTGTGATATTTAAAAGTTTTATTTTGAAAGCCATAATTTATTTGCCTGTAAAAAGACAATGTTGTCATAAAGCAGATGAGAATTTTAAAAGAACATTTAAAATATATATATAAGGACCACAAACACTTACAAAAATTAATTTTGAAAACAGAATTGTATATGTATGTATGTATGTGTGTGTGTATTTAATGAGGCCCCAGGTGGCACAACTGGTTAAGTACCCAACTCCTAAGTGAAAAGGTGGTGGCTTGAACCATCCAGAGGGGCCTCCGAAGACAAGCCTGGTGTTCTGCCTTTGAAATATCACAGCCTTGAAACCCTGTGGAGCATTCTACTGTGCACACATGCGGTCTCCAGAAATCAGAATCGACTCAACAGCACCTAAAAACAACAACAATGCATACGCATTTTTTTCTGGATGTGTATTGCATGGGCCCTTTACTCAGCTCAATAGAGACATTGTCTCTGTCTTCTAAGGTCTTCTCCATACAAATAATCTTGAAAAAAATGAGTAGAACTTCTGTTTACAAGATAAGCAGCAAAGTGAGATCCATGGATAATTATGTCTCAGCAAACTCTTTTCTTCTTCTAGTCCAGTGCGAAAAGAATCTTTGACGATGAAGGGAATGTTCTGTATGTGAATCATTCAATTGGTAGCCATTAGCCTCATGTTGTCAACAATTCAAGTTGTCAATTACCTCATTCTACTTGGATCAACAATGTCCAAAGAAGCAGAAATCAAAAAATTAAATGACATATTGCATCAGATAAAGTTACTGCAAAGTATCTTTTTAAAATTTTATAAAGCAAAGCTGTTACTTTGCTTACTCAGGTGCACCTGTCCAAACACATGGCCTTTTCAATCGTCACATATGTATGTGGAAGCTAGACAATAAAAGACAGAAGAATTGATGCATTTAAATTACGATGTTGGCAAAGAGTATTGAAGAATATTGAATGTACCATTGACTGCCGTTGAGCTCTGGTGCTATAGTGCTTTAAGGCATTTGGCTGCTAACCAAAAGGTCAGTTGTTTGAACACGCCTGCCAATCTGTGGAAGAAAAATGAGGCAGTCTCCTTCTGTAAAGATTTAAAGCCTTGGAAACCCAATAGGGGTTGTTATGAGTCAGAATTAACTCAATGGCAATGAATTTAATTTTTGTTTGGCCAAAAAGAATGAAATGTACCAGAATTCTCCTCAGACATGAGGATGGTCAGAATTTGACTCACCTCTTTCATGACTGAATTATTTTGTGTTTGTAAAGTTTTGGTGAGACAATTTTCTTTTCACTAATGGAATACATGCTGAATCATGGATTGTTGGTACTGTTTGCTATGTATGATGGAATTTTATAAAAATTGTGTGGTACACATATGTACCAGTGGACTCCGGAGGTAGGATAGGTAGAATGAAGCAGGGAAAAATTGTTTTCTCTTATTTTTTGTTTTTTTGAATGAAATTTTTGAAAATATATAAAGGCACCTTACACTGGCTGCACATAATTTTTCAGTAGACCAAGCAGCAAAAATTTAAGTAGTACTTATTTGTACCTGTGGTTATTAAGTCTATAAAGGATGCATACTTACACTGTATGTCACCTGCAAATAACTTATTCACTGAAATATCACCTAATATCAAAACCTGTACCTTCCCAATAACACACACACACAAACCTACTGTCATCAAGTCAAATCCAACTCATAGCAATCCCTTTTGTGCAAAGAATAGAACAGCCTTATAGGGTTTCCAAGGTTGTAAATCTTTATGGAAGCAGACTGCCTCAACTTTCTCCCATGGAGTAGCTGGTAGTTTTGAACTGCTGACATTTTAGTTAACAGGTGAATGCTTTAACCACTATACCACCAGAGAGCCTTAATAACACAATAGAAACAGTAAATATACTTACAAGCCTTATCTCACTGTACAGAAGTCCAAAGAGACAAAGGTTTCACAAAAATCTCACCTCCAGGATGCACCGTGTCAGACAACTACTCTCATAACAGCAATATGTCACTGCTGCACTTCATTCCACTTGATGCAACTACACAAATCCTTGCCCTGATGCCAGTATATCAGGAGATAAACACACACATACACACACACACACACATATATGTATATATGTATATGTGTATGTGTGTGTGTGTGTGTGTGTGTGTGT
>NW_006922287.1:296419-320774 GCF_000298275.1 Orycteropus afer afer
CTTGCCCCTTGTCAGCTCTACTATACACCTGGGAATTCTGATCATTCACATGAACTTATAGGACCATTGTCTGCCAACCTTATATATGTTCTTGGATACCCTCCCCATTTCATAGACATACCTAATAGTTCAGCCTGTCCACCCATCTATCCACCCATCTACCCATGTTTGCCTTCACCGACAATGCAGTACTGTATGTGCAAAAGGGTTCATATTTGTTGTCTGTACCTCCCATGTACTTCTCTATGTCTTTCTCATCCTCAATGCTGCCAGTGTATATTATAAGCACAAAAGCATAGCAATGAACCCCAGAGGTGGAAAACTTAACTGATATTTACATGTAAGGGTCACTTTGGACACATCATCAGGAAAGACCAGTTGCTAGAAAAGGGCATTATGTGTGGTAAAGTAGAGGGTTAGCCAAATGGAGGAAAACCCTCCGGGAGACAGACTGACATAAGGGCCCCAAGGATGGGTTCAAACAGCTCAGCAGTCATGCAGATGGCACAGCGCCTGGTCAGTTCTGTTCTGTTCTACATAAGTTGGCAAGGGTCAGAACTTACTGGACTGTCACTAACAGTAACAAGTCCCATGTGGCTACTGAGAAATGTGGGTTAAAATGTGGCTACGACAATGAAAGATTGTGGAAGTGGAGGCTCAATGAAAGAGGGAAAGGCCCTCAACAAGATGGATTGACACTGTGGCTGCAGCGACGGGCTTAGGTCTAGTAAGGGTTGCAAGGCTGACACAGGACCGGGCAGGGTGTCATTTTATTGTACATAAGGCCCCTATCAGTCAGAGATAACTTGGTGGCACATAACAACAACAACGACAATGAGGGAATTGAATTGAATTTTAATTAACATAAATATAAATTTAAATAGTGACACGGGGCTATACATTCCTTAATGATGACTTCTTCACTCATATATCCACAAAAGGTTCCACAAATAATAGGGACAATGGACTGATTGAAAATAAATAGGTATATGCATGAGAAACAGTAGTGAAAAATCACACCCTAATGGAAATATTTTCTAAATAATTTCAAGGAAATAACCAGTACTATTAGATTTGAGATCTAACAAAATAACAGAGGCAGCAATGTAAGCTCCTTGAAGACAAATAAACATTCCTTTTATATCATACAGTATCCAGTACATCCATTCAGCAAATATTTAATGGATTAGTTAATGGGAAGAAATAAAAAATGTTGCTGTACTAGTTCCCTCTTGCTACTGTTACAAATTAACAAAATTTTGTGGTTATAAACACCACACATTTATGATCATGTAGTCCTGGAGATCAGAAGTCTGAAATCAGTTTCACTGGGGCTGAAATCAAGGTTGTGTTCCTTCTGGAGGTTCCAGAGGAGAATCTGTTTGCCTGCCTTCCGAGCTTCTGGATGATTCTTGTATTCCTTGACTCATGGCCTTTTATCAACCCAACCTCGGCTTGTACCATCATTCCACCTTCCCTTCCTCTCATGCTCCTGCTGCTCTCTTGTAAGGACTCTTGCAATTACACTGGGCTCACCCTGGTAATCAAGGATAATCCCACATACTCAAGTTCCATAACCCCAATTATGTCTACAAAGTCCCTTTTATCATATACAGTAAAATATTCACAGGTTCCAGGGATTAGGATATAGGCATCTCTGGAGAGTCATTATCCAGCCTACAAAGATGTCTGGTGTTTTGACAAGGACCAATTTGAAGAATTTAGGTATGGATATAAATGAAATATACAGGATTGAACTTTAGTAGACAAGAAGAATTATAAGGAAGTGGAAAACTACATATAAAAGATATATTCATATTTGGTAAGAGTTGAGAAAGAAAAAAAAAATAGAGAGATGTGATAAGGTTACTACAAAAGGCAGAAACTTAGATGAACTTGAGAGAAAAATGACCTTTGGGTTAAGTAATGAAAAGGAAAAAAATAAATAACCAAGGGAAAAGTTCAGGAAAAAACATACCTCACTAAGGCTACACAATAGAAGCTAAGTCTCTGGGACAAAATAAAGCTGGTAAGTGTGAGGACCAAAAGGCATCCAGGTAACCAAGAGTTGGAGAAAGTTAGGAAGCAACCACGGAAAAAGATGACGTTGTAGAGAGAGGAAATACATGGATCATGCTGGGATTTAAGTCATGGAAATAAAGTGGGATTTATTGTGAAAGCAAATGGCAATCATCGGATGTTTTCAAGCTAGGGAAAATCATGGTGTGCAATGTGATTTATATATTTTTAAGTCAGTCACTCTGACTATAGTGTTCAAAATGCATTGTACATACAGAAGCCAGAACAGGCATGCTTGCTGTGAGGAAAATTACAATACTGTAAGGCTATTACCGTAGTGAAGGAAATGGTGGAAAGATGTGGATAGAGTCTGCATCTATTAAGGAGTTTAAATGATATATCATGGTACTGGATTGGCTGTGGAGCATTGACCAGGAGGGAGAAATCAAGAATGATGGCTAGTTTTTTTGTTTGTTTGTTTGTTTCTCCTGCCTTTATAAAATGTCATGGTTGGTAATGACTGTATGAGAGATTTTGGAGGAGACACTTGGAATTAACACGAAGCAGAGTGATGTTGGCAAAGAATGTTGACAATACCATGGACTGCCAGAAGAATGAACAAATCTGTCCTGGAAGAAGAGCAGCTGGAATGCTCCTTAGAAGCCAGAATGGCCAGACTTCATCCCCTGTACTTTGGTCATGTTATCAGAAGGGATGGGTCCCTGGAGAAGGATATCATGCTTGGTAAAGTAGAGGGTCAGCAAAAAACAGGAAGGCTCTCAATGAGATGGATTGACACATTGGTTGCAATGATGAATTCAAGCACAGCAACAATTGTTTTTCAGTGTTTCATTCTGTTGTACATAGGGTCACTATGAGTCAGAGCTGTCTCAGTGACAATAAAAACAGTGGGAATTAAGGGCTCTATTTTGGCAATAATTAAGATGAGTGAGCCACCAAGATTTTAAATGACTATAAAATTAGATGGGAATTATAAATAAATAAATAAATACACACACACACATAGATAAATATATGTATATATATATAGAGACACACACATATACATATACATATATATAAACACTTTTTGGTGACTTTGGCACACGCAGTTTCCATTAGAAGCCAAAGTCAAATTAAGAATTGTCTGAGGAGGGAGCAATAGGTGGATCGGTAGGAGTGAACAATGGTGAGCACAGGTAAGTCCTTTCTGGAGGTCTGCTAGGACATGCAAAAGAGGAAGAGGGCTAAGGGAGGGTGTGAAGTCTAAGAATCTGTTTTTCATGCTAGATGGTGGAGCGTATCTTCTTAATATTAGAAAAGATCAAGAACTTCCACAGAGACTTTGATGCTGAGGCACAGAGAAGAGGTCAGTTTTTTGAAAGGCAAAGAGGACAAATGGAAAAACTTTATTCAAAGTCTCAGATGAAATTCTTCCACAAAATAGGAGAGGAAATGCAAAAACTGTGCAAAGGGAAATTCTATGTTGTTTTGGCAGAAAGAAGAAAGTTCTAATCTGGCAAAACTTATATTTTCTCAATGAAGTATGGTTGTCATATATTTCTCCATACAGTGTCTTATTTCCTCAATGAAAAATGGAGGTCAGGATTTTAAAGTACAAGTGAGGAAGGGATGAGAGTAGGTGAAAGAAGTGAGTGAAGAGGAGAAAGGTAGGAAAAAGTCCATACTACCCAGAATCATTCCTTTCAGAGGATATGATTTTGGTTGTTTTTAAATAATTAGTATGAACAATTCTAAGGTTATGGAGAGTGTACAGACCATCTGGTTCAAAGTTGATGCAATTAATTTATGGTCTTGGGAAAGAATATTAAATATAAGATGGACTGCCAGAAGAATGAACAAATTTGTCTTGGAAGATGTACAGCAAGAATGTTCTTCAGAACCAAGGATGGCAAGACTTCTTCTCACATAATTGAGACATGTTATCAAGAGGGACCTGTCTCTGGAGAAGAACATTACACTTGGTAAAGTAGGTCAGCAAAAAAGAGGAAGATCTTCAACAAGGTGGATTGACATGGTGGCTGCAACAATCAGCTCAAACATAGCAAAGACTGCAAGGATTGTGCAGGACCAGGCAGTGTTTCATTCTCTTCTATCTATGGTTGCTATGAGTCAGAATTGACTCAACAGCACCTAACAACAACACAGTACAGGGTGTGGAAGGATTAAGAAAACCACTTGATGATACAGGGTGTGATTACTAGGCCTTGTGATGTTAGGTGACTAATGTACATTATTTTAATTCTCACAAATAAAGAGGAAAGTATGGCTTTCCCAGTTTGCAACTGAGAAAGCCTGACCCAGGAATATCAGTGCCTTTCCCAGGATCAACCGAGTGAGTCAATAGCAGAACTGAGATTCAAGATCAAGTCTGACAAATGCTCATGTTTTCTCTAAGCCATAGGAAGCTATTAAGACCTTAATTCAAGGAAGGTGCATGATAAGATTTCTGTTTCAGGAAGATAATTTTGATAGAAAATGTGGATAAATTGTAGAAACACGAACAAGAGGCAGGGACCAGCTTGGAGAATGTTGCCAGTGGTGTACTTCTAATTAAAGGCATGAAAGCAATGCAATAGGGAAGAATAGAGAAACATGGGTAAGTGAAGTAGATACTCAGGTGATAGATCAAACATCTACCTGATCAACCTCTCTCTTCTATCTCCATTTTCCTCCATTCTGGCATGGTCACCTCTAAAAAGGAAGAGATGATGCTCTTTCTCTCTCCCTTCTCCTTCTCCAACTTGAGAGTAACAAAGGATCTTGTTAGTTGTCATCCAGTCAATTCATCTCATGGTGACTCCATGTGTGCAAAGTAAAACTCCTTCACAGGGTTTTCAAGGCTTTGAACCTTTGAAAGCAGATCACCAGGCCTATTTTCTGAGGCACCTCTGTGTTGGTTCAGAGCACCAACCTTTCAGCTCTTAGTCTAATGCTTAATTGTTTGCACCACCCAGGGACTCACCGGGGGGCTTAAAAAGTACTAAAGAAAACTCAATTGCATTGTCTTAGTAAGTTCCAGGAACAAATTTACATGAGTAACCTGTAGTGGCATCCTGGAAGATGCAAACATTTAAGAACCTGGTTGTTAACCAAGAGCTTAGTGGTTTGAGCCTATACATACTTTCCTAAAAAAAAAAAAAAAAAAAAACTCATTGCCATCAAGTCAGATCCAACTCATAGCAACACCTCCTTGGGTTGATATATCTATAGAAGTAGATTGCCCTATCTTCCTTCCAAGGAGTGGCTGGTGGGTTTGAACTGCCAGCCTTCTGGTTAGCACTCAAATGTCTTAGGCACTGCACAACCAGAGGTGCCACTCTTACAGAGGATACCACAAATGGGATCACTTGAACAAACAGGAGTTTATTCTCTTACAGTATGGAGACTGTAAGTCTGAGTTCAAAGTGCCAAGCCCTAGGGGCTGGATGAAACTCCCTCAATCTTGGGCTTCAGCTCTGCCTCCTGCTCCCGGCCCACTGAAGCTGGAGGCTTGTCTTCATTCAGACAGCTGCTGGCTGCTGAGACTGACAAACCCAAGGTTGACAAGTAAAATGGCACAGTTCCAATGTTACCAAACCACTTGGCAGGCCATTAATTCAAGTTCATTGGAAGTCTAAGGGTTGGCAGAGCATGGCAGTCTTCTGAACAACAACATGGCTATATGCAGGGTTCAAGTGTGCCACAAGCTAGAGACCATTCCCCAAGGCTTCTCCTTGTATAGAGGAAGCAGACCACATCCCTAAGGCAGCTACTCAGCTGCTCATAGTAAATTCCACCATGGAGCTGATTACCAGTCTCATCACAGGGAATACTACATCCAACTGCCCAGGCACTCAACCGGGCTCAGACAACTTACACATAAACTTAACCACCATACACAGGTACCTCAGAAGGAATCCCTGGTGATCTATTTCAGAAAACTCAGCCATTGAAAACCCTAGGGAGCACAGCTCAACTCTGACACTCATGGGGTTGCCATGAGTGAGAAGTGACTTGCTGACAACAGTTCATGTTTGCTTGTTTCTTTGTTTTAGCCTGGAGTAGTCCTAACACTAGGGAATGAATGTGCTATTTTTCCAGAACTCTAGCAAAGCAGCTCCATTTCAAAATTATCCCCCATGTAAGCATATATTGCTTGAAAGAAACATTCCCATTTTGTTTTTGTGACTTTGTGAGTAGGTTCACACTATAAAAAAGGAAGAGGATGGTATTTGAGGATAAATGATCCTGTATTAATTAAAAAACAATTGCCTTATGTGGACATGGCCTCAGTGTTTGCCAAGGGTTTGTAACGAGCAGGAATGTTCTGCTAACAGGTGCACTTGCAGCAGTGAGTTCTCAGCAGGCTCACGCTCCACATTCTAGCTGCAGTTGGGTCATTGAAACAAAGTGCCGAATAATGAAAATATATGACTGCTCAGATGTATTTGGAGAAAGCCATTTGCCCAATGGTAATTGATGCTTATGGAGCACAGAGGAACACAAGGAAAGGGAGGTGAATCACCCCATATTTCCATTGCCATCAATGGAACCACTCAACAGGCAGAATATAAATAAAATGTGAATTTGTCCTTGGGGCAGTATATAATTTCATATATTTTTTCTACCTTGGGTATCATTTCTTTCCTTTTTCACACAACAGCTTTTTTTAACTTTTTTTTTTTTTATGTGCCATCTAGTATACATTTATTTCTTCCCCCCCCCCCCCCCCCGTCATGGTGTAGGGAGAAAAACTCCCTGAACAGATGTTGCATTAAGATTGCCAAACTCATTCTGCTTTTGATGTGCCATGCTCAAAGCTACTTTTTTTGGAGAACACATGGGTGGAATGTACTCCTTGTTGTGTACTGTACATTTAATTGCAGGAAGACAGTTGGAAAAGGATTGTAACACTGTTCCTGAGAACTCCACCATCAATGAGCTTTCAAAGATGAGCAGAAGGGAACTCTGGCAAAGAGTTCATCTGATGAGACGCAAAGGTTGCATTTACAAGTCTATTAACTACTAAGAACAGTGTTAATTTTTTTCAAAAGATGCTATAGTAGGAAAATGCTGAGAGCAAGGAGAAATTTAACAACAGCCCAAAGATGCAGCTTGATAAGCATTAAAATTTAGAATAAATGCATTTAAAAAAATCTCAAAATTACAAACAAACAATTAGCAATAAAAGTGTCCCTAAAGGTAGTTGGTAATAAAATGACATTGGTTAGGTCCTCATCCTTCTAAATATACAAATACATGCACATACAGACATGAACACACACACATTCTCACACACACACACACACATGCCCTCACACTCTCTCTGTCTCTCAGATATACACACACTCACCACATTTTCTTGCTACCCAAGCTGATATTTTACAGTTGCTGCTATGAGGTAGGAATAGAATTCAGCTGACGATAACCAATGAGTATATATTGGACTTAATTCTCTGTAGTAAAAACAGGACTTTGAAATGGAACCCCAGTGGCAAACAGGCTCTCCTTCAAAGGGGGTGTTGGAGAAATGCTCAAAAAATGGGAAGAGAGGTAAACTACTGGACTGGATGAAAAGTACTTGCAGGTTTCATGAAGAAGTTATTACACAAGGAACAGAAAACAGTGGAATAAAAGGGGATGATTAGCAATCCAGATCCCCTTGATGCTTTTGAGAGAGGGAATTGATGGCTTTCAAGAAATAAAGAAAAGATAGAAGTGCAGACCAAATGGATTTCCCAACACTGCACACCTCTTCTGTGTCTGGCACTGAGCTATGTATTAGCCATACTCACAAGCCTCAGCTCCTAAAAATCTTAAAAACAAACGGGACAGATGTCGTTGTTGTTAGGTGCCATCGAGTTGGCTCAGCCTCATAGAGACCCCGTGTACAACAGAACAAAACACTGCCTGGTCTTGCAACATCTTCACAATCCTTATAATGCTTGAGCCCATCATTGCAGCCACTGTGTCAACCCATCTTGGTGAGGCTCTTCTCCCTGGTAGCATAGTGCCTAAGGCATTTGACTGCTAACCAGAAGGCTGGTGGCTCAAAACCCACCAGCCACTCCTCCAAAGGAAACCTGAGCAATCTCCTTCCGTAGAGATATCACCTCAGAAACCCAACAAAGGGTCCCTATGAGTCAGAATCGACTCAACAGCAGTGAGTTTGGTTATTTATTTAATTTTTTTTTCCGGTTTTTCTACTTTACAAAGCATGATATCCTTCCCCAGGGAATGGTCCCTTCTAACACCATGACCAAAGTAGGTGAGACTAAGTCTGGACATTCTCACTTCCAAGGAGCATTCAGACTGTACTTCTTCCAGGACAGATTTACTCATTCTTCTGTCAGTCCATGGTATGGTCAATATTCTTCACCAACATCACAATTAAAATGCATCAATTCTTTGCTCTTTCTTATTCATTGTCCAGCTTTCACATGTATGTGAGGCTACTAAAGGCATCATGGCTTGAATTAGGTCCACCTTAGTCTTCAAAGTGACATCTTTGCTCTTTAACACTTTAAAGAGGTCTTTTACTGCAAATATCCCCAATAAAATACATCATTTGATTTCTTAACTTCTGCTTGCGTGGATGTTGACTGTGGATCCAATGAAAATGAAATATTTGACAACTTCAATCTTTTCTACATTTATCATAATATTGCTTATTGGTCCTGTTGTAAGGATTTTCATTTTCTTTATGTTGAGGTATAGTCCATACTGAAGATCAAGTCTTTGATCTTCATCAGAAGGTGCTTCAAGCCATCTTCACTTTCAGCAAGGAGGAGTGATAGATAATGCATTTATAGCCCTGAAGGAAAGGAGTCCCTGTGTAGTGTGAACATTTAACATGTTCGACTGCTAATAAAAAGATTGGAGGTTCAAGTCCACTCAGAGGTGCCTTGAAAGAAAAGCCTGATAACTTACTTCAGAAAAGTCATCCATTGAAAACCTGTGGAGCACATTTCTACTCTGACCCACATGTTGTTGTTGTTAGGTACCATTGAGTCATTTCCGACTCATAGCGACCCCATGCACAGCAGAACGAAACACTGCCCGATCCTGTGCCAGCTTCACAATCCCTGCTATATTTGAGCCCATCATCACAGCCACTGTGTCAATCCATCTCGTTGAAGGCCTCTCCCTCCTTCGTCAACCCTCCACCCTACCAAGCATGACATCCTTCTCCAGGGAATGGTCCCTTCTGACAACATGACCAAAATAGATGAGACAAAGTCTGGCCATTCTTGCTTCCAAGGAGCATTTCGGGTGCACTTCCTCCAGGACAGATCTGTTAGTTCTTTTAGTAGTCCATGGTACTTTCAGCATTCTTCACCAGCACCACAACTCAAAAGCATCAACTCTTCTTCCGTCTTCCTTATTCATTGTCCAGTTCTCACATGCATATGAGGCGATTGGAAATATCATGGCTTGTGTCAGGCGCACCTTAGTCCTCGAGGAGACATCCTTGCTCCTCAGTACTTGAAACAGTTCCTTGGCAGTTGACCTTCCCAATGCTACATGTCTTCTAATGTCCTGACTGCTGCTTCCATTGGCATCGATTGTAGAACCAAGCAACGTGAATTCTTTGACAACCTCAATCTTCTCTCCTGCATGGGGTCACCATAAATCAGAGTCAAGTCAAGGCAACTGGTTTCTTTGCTTTGATAAAGCACTTAAAACATCCTTTCACGGAACACAAGAACAAATATGTTTAGAGAATACACAGGATTGAATAACTGAGTCGATGAAATTGGGGAAGACACATGGAATCTGTGATATTTAAGATGTGTCTTAAAAAATGAGCAGGAACTCACTAGACAGAGGGGGAACGAGAAGTCTATGTCAGGGAGGGATGACAGCCTGATAAAGGCACAGATATTTCAGGGAGCTTAGTCGAGTTTTATGATATCCCCACGGAGTCATCAAAGCACAAGCAAATTAAACAATATCAAAGTCATTCAAATGTTTCCTAACAGAGCTATAATGTATTCTAGACAAATAATGAGAAATTTGAATTATGCATAAAATACAACTTATAGGTTGCATCTGCATGGATTTTTCTACAAAACTCTTGCTCCAATCTGAGCATCTGAAAACAATATTCAGAATATTACATCAGGAATGCCTGATCCTCCAGGAACATAGAACAGAGAGAAATGTAAATCAGAATTAGAATGGGGCTAATGCAACTAGAAGTGGTTTTATGTACATGAGACATTTATCTGTCTGGGACTCTCAGCACACTAAGACATTGCTTAGGAAGGTTTGTAAGATGTTTACTGTCATTCATTTCAGAAGATTGTTCATGGTTATTAAGCACCAAGGACATATTGTAGATTTTTATATTAGTCTCTAGGTCCTCTTCTTTAAAAAATATCGTGGCTAAGGGAAACATTTTGATCTTGGGTATCTTCAGCTTTCCTGGCCCCATGCTCCCTGTGAGGGATGCAACTTCTTGCTTCAGGACTATTTATTGAAGTCTTAGATGTTGAAAATCCACTTGCTCACAGTATAGACCTGACTATTGAATGTTTATAAGTTTTCTTCTTTGTTTTCATTTAAAAAACTGTGCTAACTCATACAGGTGATGGTGTGATGTGTTGGTGCTTTTTTGCTCACCTGGTGCAGCGAGTCTCGGTCTCCTGAACATAGCAACAAACGACACGGGAAGATGAAAGAGGGAGCAGTGAGAGCAAGGAAAGACGGTTGCTGGGGGCTGTCTTTGAGATAGTTTGTCATTTCTGATGTGCCTCTAAACACTAGACGGATAATACCAGGCCGTGTGTTTAATTGTCTTGCCCTAAGTCAGGCAGCCATGCAACCATCAAAGCTCGGTATATTTAGTAAGCATAGACTGACTTTCCTGACCTTTGGATTTAAGACATGACACTTTCTACAACCAGATGCACTCTGAATTTTTCTTGTATTAGCATAGCATCCCAGCACCACCCAGGCAAGTGTCTAATTGCTTTGTCCAAATACAAAACTTTTAAAAAATCTTAAGAAAAATATGCACACGTTTCATGTGCAACTTAAATATTTGACACATATCAATATGCACACAGATAAGTATTATGTATTTGAAACAGAATAGTTATTTACTTAATCAGAAAAATAACACACTCTGGAGTGTTGGTTTTTTTCCTCATTGTTCACAAAATTACTAAAAATAATTAGAGACAGTTTTACTTAAACATTTAGTATTCAAAGCATCTGTTTGAGAACACAAAATAGAAAATGCAATAACATTCCCATTTTCCTAAGCTAATGGTCTTCTGGTTTGTGTATTACCCATTTTTGGCAACCATTATTCTCAAACTGCATTCCCACTTATAAAATAAGAGAAGAAGAATGTGGGGACCTGTAGCCTGAATTGAAGGCATGCTGTGAAGGGCTAGTTTTCTGTTGCTAGGGCAACCGTATCCTATATATGCAATGCTTAAATGGATTTCTCCTTGGTACTTTTAGTCTGACCTTGTGACACTCAGTGAAAAATAAAAGTTGAAATTATAACCTATAAACTTATATGTATTGAGTGAACAGAAATTAAGAATTGCTATATACTGAAGTATTAAGTACAAGTATAGTTATATAAGGAGCTCTAGTGGCATAGTAGGGGCTCTGGTAGCATAGTGCCTAAGGCATTTAACTGCTAACTAGAAGGCTAGCTGTTCAAACCCAGCAGTCACTCCTCGGAAGTAAAGTTAGGCAATCTACTTCCGCAGTGATACTGCCTCGGAAATCCAAGGAAGGGTCGCTATGAGTTGGGGCTGACTTGATGGCAAATAACAACAACAACAGTGGCATAGTGCCTAAGGCATTTGACTGCTAACCAGAAGGCTGGCTGTTCAAACCCACAGCCACTCCTTGGAAGGAAGCTTGGGCAATCTACTTCCATAGTGATACTGCCTCATAAACCCAATGAGGGGTCGCTATGAGTCGGATCTGACTAGACAGCAGTGAGTATTTTTAGTTTTTTATACTTATATAGAATGGACATTTATATTCAGTGAACATGCAGATTGAATTCTATCACTATAGTCAATATAAAAGAGATAATATTGATGAGGTTATACTAGTTAGAATAACTGAAAATACTAAAAAATTATTGGATTTTATTCTTATACTGCAATGTGTAAATTTATTGTTTCAATGACCAAGCATTTTTTATTACTGCCTGCTATGCATAGGCACAGAATTAAGCATGTTATCAATCACTAACTCCAGGAACTGGAGTTAGAAAACCCAAAGGGAAGAAAATGCTCAGCATTTCTCAAGCTGAAAGAACTGAAGAAAAAATTCAAGCCTCCAGTTGCAGGATTGAAAGATTCTATGGACAAAATATTGAATGATGCAGGAAACATCAAAAGAAGATGGAAGGAATACACACAGTCACTGTACCAAAAAGAATTGGTCAATGTTCATCCTTTTTGAGAGGTGGCATATAATCAAGAGACAATTTCGTTGAAGGAAGAAGTCTAAGCTGCACTGAAGGAACTGGCAAAAAAACAAGACTCCGGGAATTGACAGAATACCCACTGAAATATTTCAACAAATGGATACCATCCTGGAGGTACTTACTCATCTATGCCAAGAAATTTGGAAGTCAGCTACCTGACCAATGGACTGGAAGAGATCCATATTTGTACCCATTCCAAAGAAAGGTGATCTCACAGAATGTGGAAATTATCAAACAATATCACACGTAAGTAAAATCTTGGTGAAGATAAATCAAAAATGGTTGCAGAAGTATATTGGCAGGGAACTTCCAGAAATGCAAGCTGGATTCAGAAGAATACATGGAATGAGGGATATCATTGCTGATGTCAGAAAGATCTTGGCTGAAAACAAAGAATACCAGAAAGACATTTACTTGTGTTTCATTGACTATGCAAAACCATTTGATTGTGTGGATCATAACAAATTATGGATACCATTGAGAAGAATGGGAATTCCAGAACACTTAATTGTGCTCACAAGGAACCTGTACATAGACCAAGGGCTGCCATTCAAACAGAACAAGGGGATACTACATAGTTTAAAGTCAGAAAGGGAGTGTGTCAGGGTTGTATCCTTTCACCATATTTACTCAATCTGTAAACTAAGCAAATAATCCAAGAAGCTGGAATGTATGAAGAAGAATAAGGTATCAGGATTAGAGGAAAACTCATTAACCTCCTGAGATATTCAGATGACCCAATCTTGCTTCCTGAAAGTGAAGATGACTTGAAGCACTTACCGATGAAGGTTAAAGACTATAGTTTGCAGTATGAATTACACCTCAACATAAAGAAAATGAAAATCCTCACAACTGGACCAATAAGCAGCATCATGATAAATGGAGAAAAGATTGAAGTTGTCAAATATTTCATATTACTTGGATCCACCATCAACACCCATGGAAGCAGCAGTCAAGAAAGCAGGTGATGCATGGCACTTGGCAAATCTTCTTCAAAAGCCTGCTTTAAAGTGCAGAAGAGCAAAGATATCTCCTTGAAGACTAAGATGTCCCTAACCAAAGCCACGGTGTTTTCAATAGCATCATATGCATGTGAAAGCTGGACAATGAATAAGGAAGACCAAAGAAGAGTTGATGCTTTTGAGTTGTGGTGTGGGTGAAGAATACTGAAAGTACTGTGGACTGCCAAAAGAACTAACAAACTTGTCCTGGAAGAAGTGTAGCTGGAATGCTCCTTGGAACTGAGAATGGCCAGACTTCATCTCACTCACTTTGGTCATGTTATCAGAAGGGACCAGGCCCTAGAGATGAATTTCATGCTTGATAAAGTAGAGGGTCAGTGAAAAGGGGGAAGGCCCTCAAGAGATGGATTGACACAGTGGCTGCAACAATGGTCTTGCAATACAATACAAGTTGTATTAATAACTTGGGGTTTCCTTTGAGGAAATAACACAAGACTTGAAGATATTAATTTGTATTACCTCCTCTCAAATAGTTTTATAATTGATAATTGGCCATGAAGAAGATAAGGAGAGAGAAAAAAAAATGTCCATTTAGAAGAGAGATCTTTCAGCCTACTTGAATGATACATATAAATTAGCACACCAAAGTGGTGGTTCAGATAGTCTCGTTTCAAGGGGAACATCACTATTATTAGAGAATAAAATAAAAGTCTAGGGAAAAATTACACAAAAGAAAATCTGTCATGGGTTATTCACACATAAAAAAAGAAAAAAAGGCCTTCTATTGTTTGATTATTTTTTTTCTTTTTCTGCTCTGCTGTTGGGTGAGATTAGAAAAAAATTATCAACAAGGACTTTGAAGGAAACAGAGGAATCTGTCTATGAATAATAACAATAAGGAAGCTTTCACATTTTTCTCCTTGCACAGAAGATTCCAGGACACTGCAATATGAGTTCAGCAGGCAGAAATATTTGATGTGGATTATGAAAAATCAAGATGAGCCTATGAATTCAAACCCAGGAGAAAAATGTAGAAAACGAAATTAGAGAAAGCAGCAGCAATTCATTAAAGTATCATTTGCAATAATGACACCTTCAAGAATGTTTGCCTTGCCATATTTTCTATAGCTAGTTTCTTTTTCTTACAACTGAAGTATTTTAATACTATGCCCATTTCTTAAATAAATTATGATATATTTTTGAACATAATTATTAAGGATTTAATTAATATATTTCAGTAAGAGTTACTCTGGGAGTATAGTTGCTTTACAATGATGTTATTGTAAAAAATGTCCTGTCCAAGTCTTGACAGCAAACCCTAATTACTGAACATTCAGAGTGGCATATTCTCCCCCAGGGCTCTGCATTATTCAAATACAAGATTATGATGAAAGTGCAGACGTGACACAGACCAAGTCTTCTTCTAAGGCTGAAAATGTATATACTGAAGAGAAGTGAATATCCAATACTTAAAGGCAGCAGAAATTACAGAGCATTCCCAGCCTCCGAAAGACCCCATATTGCTGTCTGGAGCAGTTAACCTGTCAGAGAGTTAAAGAGCCATGAGGTCAAGTTAAGAGAAATGATTCTTTGTTGGCTAATAACACCTAGTAGATGTCCAGTAAAATTTGAACTACTTGTAGAAAGTATTTTCTCATAACCCACTGTGAGAACCTAAGATACTTTACATATAAATTACAATTAATTCTGACAACAATTCAAATATATTGTGGTTACTGTGAAGTGCCATCAAGTAGATTTCCACCCAAGGTGACAGAGTAGAACTTCCCTATAGGGTTTCCTAGGGTATAAACTTTACTGGAGCAGATTACCTGGTCTTTTCTTCCATGGAGCCACCTGGTGGGTTAGTACTACCAACTTTTCAATTAGCAGCTGAGTGCTTAACCGCTGCACCAAACACCAGGCCTTCTAATCCATATATAATTGTCTTACATTTTATCAGTATGGAAAACTTCCCTGGGTCTTTGTGTTATGAGTTAAATAGCCATGTTCCAGCAGACAGTAATTAGTTGTTCTTTGCCCACAGCCATCCCACTCAAATAAAAAACAACAAAAAGAAATAGAAGAACAGCTGTCCTCAAGGCTATTCCAACTCTTAATGACACCATGTATTGAAGAACAGAACTGCACTCCACAGGATTTTCAATAATTGTGACTCTTCAGAAGAAGATCACCAGACCTGTCTTCTGAGGTGTGTTGGGATGGATTTGAACCACCAACCTTTCAATTCATAGCCACGTGCTTCACCATTTGCACTGTCCAGGAACTCCTACTGGTCCTCCAGAGGTCCCATAAAGGTTTCCATCAAGGAATGCTCCTCCTGTAATTTTGTGTTCTGGCATCACTACTAAATATAGCAGAGAAAGCCATGTTGAAGACCCTTCCATTCACCCACCCAGCATGCTGCATCCTTCTAATCTCTTGATCCACACTTCAACTTTAAGGTCTGCCTTCTTGGCAGAGCTTAGATGCTTCTCAGTTCTGCTCCCACTTCTCTAGAGACATTTCCACTTCTCTAGTAATGAAACTGTTTGGTTACCAGTGGAAAGTATAATTCTGAATCCACAGAACACAGACATGTTCTGTACTGTCTGGGGTTGTTCCTACAGCTCTCCATTCCGATGTCTGTAAGAGTTCTAGTAGTCAATTGAGATGTACTAATTTCGAGTGTCTGGTAGCATAGTGGCTAAGGCACTTGACTGCTAACCAGAAGGCTGGCGGTTCAAACCCACCAGCCACTCCTCGGAAGGAAGGTTGGGCAATCTTACTTCCGTAGTGATACTGCCTCGGAAACCTAAGGAGGGGTCGCTATGAGTCGGGGCCGACTCGACGGCAAATAACAACAACAACAACAATTTCGAGTGTGATGACGCACAAAACTGAAGAACTGGCCATTAATGTTGGGAATTCACAAGAACCCACTAATTCGTTCCGTTACTCTAAAGCGTAGTGCCTTGGTGATAAACACTTTGCCATTCAAAGGGATTCTTGAGTTGTCCACAGCATCCTCAGGAAATCATTATGTTATCCAATGGGACAAAAATACTGCTTTGTTCCATCAATTTTATTACTAGTGAAAGATAGAGTCTAGAGTCACGCAGACTAGTGTCTCTATTTACTTCCTTTTCTATTTACTACCTGACTGGTATTGGGAAGGTTATGAAACATCTCTGAGATGTCTCAGCATCTGTACAATGATGCCTTTCTCACAGGACCAGTGAGCATTAAATGGTGAGTGATAACCAAGTGTAGCAGAGGGATTCTCATACCCTTTTCCTACATACCAATACAGCTTGTGTGAATTGCCCCAGAGTAGAGTTTGACTCATGGAGACTTCATGGGTGTCAGAGCAGAACTGAGCTCCAGAAGGTTTCCAAAGCTTTGGGTTTTCAGGAGCCGATCACCAAGCCCAGCATCTAAGGTGCCTCTGGGTGGGATCAAACCACCATCCTTTCAGCCTCTTGTCAAGCTCTTAACCATCTGCACACCAGGGATTCCCTATGTTCCTTAGCTATTACTATTTTATTATATCTTGTTAGCTGATTGCACTGTCCCAAATAGGTAGAAAGTTCATGAAGAAGAAACTATGTCTTTCAATTCTTTAATATTTCATGGAACACTTAGCCTGCTCCTGCAGAGTGTAAAAGCCAGGTGCTGTGGAGTCAGCCACAACTCAAGGAGAGACCATGTGTGTCAGAGTGGAACTGTGCTCCATGGGTTTTTCAATGGCTCACTTTTCAAAAGAAGATCACAAGCTCTTTCTTCTGAGGGGATGCTGGGTGGACTCAAACCTCCAACGTTTCAGTTAGCAGCTGAGTGTCTGAACCACTCCCACCCCTCCCACACATAATGTTGTTGTTGTTGTTATTATGTGCCGTCGAGTCAGCCACGACTCATAGTGATCCCCCCTGGGGTTTCCGAGGCGGTATCACTACAGAAGTAGATTGCTCCATCTTCCTTCCGAGGAGTGGCTGGTGGGTTTGAACCACCAGCCTTCTGTTTAGCAGTCAAGTGCCTTAGGCACTACACTACCAGAGATCCCACACATAATGTAGGCACTGGGAAACTCTCAGTGATTGGCAAACACAAGCAAAAGGCAATTTGACAGCACAGACCCTGCCCTAATGAGTCTTTTGGGCCATTTTCCTTCTTTATCCTTGTCTTGGACTCCTGGGAAATGACTGAAGAAGTTGCAGGGTCATTGCTATGTCACCAGGGAAACTTGCAGAGAAGGGATTTGGGCATTTTCAGTGTGCAACAGAGCAGGCTGACACCATCACCTCATAGGGGAGTAATCAAAATAAATCAAGGATCAAAGAGCTCTTCCAGAGCTAAAGAGCACAGTGGAAAGGTGTACCCAGGTCAGACTTCAAGTGTTACAAAAGTGTGCCCAGTACAACCCCAGCCCTGACACAGGGGCTCCAGAAGCACAAAATGACAACTCTTACCCTCGTGACCTTCTTTCTTATTCATAACCATCCCCAATTACCTTCCTAAGAGCAGATAGTATTAATCACATTCTAAGAGTCAACCAGTACTAATGGCATGTTATTTTATAACAAGTGGAGAATCTGAGCCGCACAGGTGTTGCTTTCCTTCTCCAAGGCCCCCAAGAGGTGAGAGTAGAATGTAGGTTGTTTCATTTTCCTGCATCAAATTTTCCTCTACTCACTTAAGTATAAGCTGTTAGTTTGGACAGTGGTATTAGAAAAATAATTTCAATAATGAAAGTAATTTTTTAAATTGCCATTGAGTCAATTTTGACTCAAAGCAACCCCCATTGGGCTTCAGAGGTGGTAAATCTTTATGGAAGTATATTGCCCCATCTTCCTTCCATGGAGTGGCTGGTGGGTCTGAGCAACCAACCTTCTGCTTACCAGTCAATGCCTTAGGCACTGCAGCACCAGATCTCTTTTCCCTCCACTTACATTGATAGATAAATAGATACAGATATCGACATAGATATATTGTTGTTGTTGTTGTTGTTGTTATGTGCCGTCAAGTCATATGGGTATACATATATCTATATGTATATATAGTTGTTGTTGTTGGATGCTATTGGGTCAAACCCACCTCCTAGTGACACTGTGCCCAACCAAACAAAACATTGCCCAGTCCTGGGCCATTCCCACAATCCTTGCTTTGCTTGAGCCCATCATTGCAGCCACTGTATCAACCCATCCCTTTGAAGCTATTCCTCTTTTTCTCTGACCCTCCACTTTACCAAGCATAATATCATTATAATAATTGATTTTGTCTTCTTGAGTTGCCCTTTGAAATCTTCTGTTCAACTCTTTTATCATGACATTTCTTCCATTTGCTTTAGCTACCATGCATTCAAGAGCAAATTTCAGAAACTCTTCTTATATCCATTTTGGTCTTTTCCTCCTGTAATATATACCCTGTATATAACAAATATAAGTATATACATATACAAGGAACCCTGGTGATGCAGTGGTTAAAAACATTGGGCTACTAACCACAAGATATTGTTGTTGTTGTTATGTGCTGTCGAGTCAGACCCGACTCATAATGACCCTTCCTTGCGTTTCTGAGGCAGTATCACTACGGAAGCAGGTTGCCCAACCTTCCTTCCGAGGGGTGGCTGGTGGGTTTGAACCACCAGCCTTATGGTTAGCAGTAAAGTGCCTTAGGCACTACACCACCAGAGCTCCAAAAGATAGGATGTTCAAATCCACAAATTGTTCCAAAAGAGAACGGTGTGGCAGTCTACTTCTGTGAAGATTTACAGCTTTGGAAAACCTAAGGGACAGTTCTACACTGTCCTATATGGTCACTAGAGTCAGAAGTCACCCTACAGCAGTGGGTCATATAAATATATGTGAACATACAAAATTTTACGTTTTCCTGTGTTTTATTCACTGTGCAGAAACATTCCAACTGTGTGGATTATAAGAAATCATGAATAACATTGTGAAGAACGAGAATTCCAGAAAACTTTATTGTGCTCATGAGGAATCTGTACATAGATCAAGAGAGTCGTCTGATACTGAGTGATTTAAAATCAGGAAAGGAGTGTATCAGAGTGTTATCCTTTCACCATACTTATTCAATGTGTATGCTGAACAAGTAATCCCAGAACCTGGACTATATCAACAAGAATGTGGCATCAGGGTTTGAGGAAAAACTCATTAACAACCTGAGATATGCAGATGACACCACTTTGCTTGCTGAAAATGAAGATGACTTGAAGCACTTACTGATAAAGATCAAAGACTACAGCCTTCAGTACAGATTACCCTGCAACATAAGGAAAACTAAAATCACCATAACTGGACCAATAAGCAACGTTAAAAATAATAAATAGAGAAATATTGAAGTGGTCAAGGATTTTATTTTACTTGGATCCACAATCAATGACCCTGGAAGCAGTAGTCAAGAAATCAAGCAATGTATTGCACTGGGTATATCTGCTGTGAAAGACCACTTTAAAGTGTCAGAAAGCAAAATGCCACTTTGATAACTAACATACACCTGACCTAAGATATGGCATTTTCAAATGCCTCATATCCATGTGAAAGCTTTACAATGAATAAGGAAAACTAAGAAAAATGTATGCGTTTGAATTATGGTATTGGTGATGAATATTTAATATACCATGGAGTGCCAGAAAAATGAACAAATCTGTCTTAAAAGAAGTAGCTAGAATGCTCCTTAGACTGGAGGATGAGGAGACTTTGTCTTACATACTTTGCATGTGTATGAGGAGGAACCAGTCCCTGGAGAAAGACATGTTTAGTAAAATAGGGGGTCAGTGAAAAGGAGGAAGGTGCTTAAGGAGATGCACGGACACAGTGGCTGCAACAATGGACTCCAACGTAGCAATGATTGGGAGGATGGCACAGGACCTGGATGTGTTCTGTTCTGCTGTATACGGGGTTGTTATGAGTCAGAAGTGACTGGATGGCATCTCACAACAACAAAAACAACACATACATGTGATCTGAAGGGATTAATTTACCTACAGAATGAGTTTTGGTAGTAAATATAATAGTCAGAAAGGAGCTATGGTGGCATAGTGCCTAAGGCATCTGCTAACCAGAAAGTTGGTGGTTCAAACCCAGCAGGCACTCCATGGAAGACTGCGCAATGTGCTTCTGTAAAAATTTACCACCTCAGAAACCCAAATGGGGTCACTATGAATCAGAATCAACTCCATGACAGTGAGATTGTTTGTTTGTTTTTATAATAATCACAAATAGGAAAGTAATCACTCCTATAAATCATACAGTGTCAGTATTCATTAATTTTAAAGTAAATATTTTAACTCCAATGACTTATTTCATATCAGCTACATTTCACCAATTTAATTTTGCTATATTTATTTCACAAATGTTGTTGTTGTTGTTGTTATGTGCCGTCGAGTGGGACCCGATTCATAGCGACCCCCTCCTTTGGTTTCTGAGGCAGTATCACTACAGAAGTAGATTGCCCCATCTCCCTTCTGAAGATTGGCTGGTGGGTTTGAACCACCAGCCTTCTGTTTAGCAGTCAAGTGCCTTAGGTACTATGCTACCAGAGCTCCCTTTCACAAATAAGTAAAAAGAATAATTATTTACTATTTTTGTTCATATTATAAAGCACAAGGATAGAAATGCATTTTAACTTCATGAGCTGATTTTCAGAAACTTTTTATTATTTTATTTACAGTAAACCATTCTTAGTGAACACCAATGACCAAAAACCAGAAGAATTATGGGATGACATCAAGAACATCAACCATGAAAAAAGCAAGAGGTGACTAAAAAGATGAGAAAAGACGAAAAGATAAAAATGGATGTCATAAGAGACTTTAAAACTTGCCCTTGAATGGAGAGTATCTAATGGAAGAAATGATGAAATAAAAGAGCTGAACAGAACATTTCAAAGAGCATGTCGAGCAGCAAAGCCTATTACTGTAATGAAATGTGCAAAGACCTGGAGTTTGAAAACCAAAAATGAAGAACACACTCAGCATTTCTCAAGCTGAAAGAACTGAGGAAAAAATTTAAGGCTTGAGTTGCAATATTGAAAGATTCTATAGGCAAAATATTGAATGATGCAGGAAAGATCAAGAGAAGATGGCAGGAATACACAGAGTCACTGTACCAAAAAGACCTGGTCAACCTTCATCCATTACAAGAGTTGGCATATGATCAAGAACTAATGCTACTGAAGGAAGAAGTTGAAGCTGCACTGAAGGAAGTGGCAAAGAACAAGGCTCCATGAATTGATGGAATACCCACTGAGATGTTTCAACAAATGGATGCCCCACTGGAGGCACTCACTCGGTTATGTCAAGGGATTTGGAAGACAGCTACCTGGTCAACTGACTGGAAGAGATCCATGTTTGTACTCATTCCAAAGAAAGATGATCCCACAGAATTTGGAAATTATTGAACAATATCATTAATATCAAATGCTAGTAAAATGGAAGATAAGTCTAAAATAGTTGCAGCAGCATATTAATAGAGAACTTCCAGAGGTGCAAGCTGGATTCAGAAGAGGACATGGAATGAAGGATATCATAGCTGATTTCAGATGGATCTTGGCCCAAAACAAAGAATACCAGAAAGATGTTTATTTGGGTTTATTTCATTATGCAAAATCATTTGATTTTGTGGATCATAAAAAATTGTGTGTAAGTTTGAGAAGAATGGGAGTTCCAGAACACTTAACTGTACTCATGAGGAATCTGTACATAGACCAGGGGGCTGTCATTTGAACAGAACAAGGGGACACTGCATGGTTTAAAATCAAGAAGGGAGTGTGTTAGGGTTGTATCCTTTCACTATACTTATTCAATCAGTATGTTGAGCAAATAATCCAAGAAGCTGGACTATATGAAGAAGAATGTGACATCAGGATTGGTGGAAGAATCTTTAACAACCTGCATTACCCTGTTGACACAATTTTGCTTGCTGAAAGTGAGGATGACTTGAAGCACTTACTGATGAAGATTGAAGACTACAGTCTGCAGTATGGATTACATCTCAATATAAAGAAAACAAAAATCCTCACAAGTGCACATATAAGCAGCACCATGATAAATGGAGAAATGATTGAAGTTGTCAAAGACTTCACATTGCTTGGTTCTAAAATGGACCCCAATGGAAACAGCAGTCAGGACATCAGACAACATATATTGTTCTTGTTGTTATGTGCTGTCGAGTCAGGCCCAACTCATAGCGACCCCTCCTTGGGTTTCCAAAGCAGTATCACTATGGAAGTAGATTGCCCCCTGGGCAAGTTAGCTGCAAAGGACCTCTTTCAAGTGCTGAGGAGCAAAGATGTCTCCTTGAGAACTAAGGTGCACCTGACACGAGCCATGATATTTTCGATCACCTCATATGCGTGTGAGAGCTGGACAATGAATATGGAAGACCAAAGAAGAATTGATGGTTCTGGGTTGTGGTGCTGACAAAGAATAATGAAAGTGCTGTGGACTGCTAAAAGAAGTAACAGATCTGTCCTGGAGGAAGTGCAGCTGGAATGCTCTTTGGAAGCAAGAATGGTCAATCTTTGTCCCACCTACTTTGGTCATTTTGTCAGAAGGGACCACTGCCTGGAGAAGGATGTCATGCTTGGTAAGGTGGAGGCCCAATGCAAGAGAGGAAGACCCCCAACGAGATGGACTGACACAGTGGCTGCAGGGATGAGCTGAAGTATAGTAGGGATTGTGGAGCTGGCACAGGACCAGGCAGTGTTTGTTCTGCTGTGCATTATGTCATTATGAGTCAGATGACTCTATGGCACAACAACAACAACAGCAATGATTTAACCACTTCACAAACAGAACTACTTGAACATGTTTCATCCAGAAAACCAATCCCACTGCCATTGAGTTGAGTCTGACTTATAGCAACCCCCATTGGTTTTCTGAGGCAGTAAATCTTTATGGAAGTAGATTGCCCATTTTCAAATGCCTTAGGCACCTCACCACCAGAGCTCCTTCTGACATATCTTTTAGGGATACAAAATGACCCATAACAGGCACATAAATGGCCAGGAAGGTCTGCACTTAAAGGAATACCACCCCTTCAGATCACCATTTAACTAAATCCAAGAGCACAAAGGAGATCCTTATCCAGAGGAGGCCAAGAACATCTATCAAACTCTCTCCATATCCTTCCTCTCCTCAACCCTGACAGCCAGCCTCTCCACCACTCTGTGCCTGAAAATATCTTGTAGGACTGATTTTCTCATCTTCTGTTAGCATAGTCAATATTTTTCACCAACATCACCATTTCAATGCTTCAATTCTTTGGTCTTCCTTTTTCATTGTCCAGCTTTTGCATGCATAGGAGACACTGGAAAAGACCATGCCTTGGATCAGGTGCACCTCAGTCATCAAAGTGACATCTGCAACTCTCTATCACCTAAATACAAGCATTCTTCTTCTCAATCACTACATTTAAAAAAAAAAAAAAAAAAACTTTTTATTGTGATTTGGGTGAAATTTTGCAACGTAGATTCATTTTATATTCAACATTTAATACACATTTTGTTTCATGACACTGGTTGCAATTCCCACAATGGAACAGCTCTTTTCTCACTTCCTCCCTGTGCTTACCCGTTGCCTGTGTCCTTCTTGCCTGTGCATTCCTGCTTCCCTAGTTTTCTCTTAGTGCAAAGCTGTCCTTCTGACCTCCCACCGTTGGTTATTCTCAGGAGTGTGTCTCTCTGGTATTGTTCTGCGTGTAATTCTGTCTATAGTTTGGCTGAGAGGTAAGCCACAGAAGTGAGTCCAATTCTAAGCCTAATGGGTGAATAGAGGCCATAGTCACAGGAGTTTTACCAGTGTCTATTTAACTAGTAAACTTGATCTTTTCTTTATGCTTTTGAATTTTGTTCCATGTTTTTCTCCCACTTTATCCAGGATATA